>NC_080380.1:86188742-86328949 GCF_014773155.1 Arachis stenosperma
ATGATGATGAATTGTTGATTTGCTGCAGATTGAGCATTAAGATCCAGTTGCATCTGATGCATTCCATGAATGGTAACCGCCGATGATTTAGATCGAGTCTCCATTTGGAACTGGGAACACCGCCAATGCTGCTCTGCTCTCTGCTCGCCCAGTCTTCGTCAAGAATTTGCTTCAATATATGTTTAATTTAGTCACATATGTTAGGTGCTCTATTTGACATCAATTTATTTTTTTCTCTTCTATCAGAAGATTAATAACTTTTATTAGAAGATACTTATGTAGGATACGATATTTTGGTTTTTTATAGTTTATTAGTAGTAAATTCTAAGTGATCTAATGTATATTTTGATATGGGTATGTTTAATTTAGTGTGAGATGTATGAATACTCATTTATGATCATCCCAATATTTTTAGTTCATTATAAATATATTTTTTTAAAGGATAATTTTTATTATTTAAAGAATATTGTATGGTATTATGTATTTATTTTTATTTTATAATTTTTGACTAATTTAATTAAAAAAATAGGATTATATATATAATCATATTACTAAATATTAGGTTTTAGAAAAAAATTATTAGAATATATATATATATATATATATATATATATATATATATATATATATATATATATATATAAAAATAAAAAAAACAATGAGGGACCTAAGGCTACACTTATATATAGTAGCTATAGTATACAAAAAAAAGAGGGACCTAAGGTTATGCTTATAAAAAGTAGCTATGGTATACAATGTGACTACGCTTTACAAGTGATGCAATAACGTTGAAAAGTATAGCCTATTCTGGAAAAATGAAAGCTGAAAAGCATAGCCTTTGGTCCTGGACAGCATCACTTAAAAAGCGTAGCCTATTCCCAAACCTCAAAAGCGTAGCCTTTGGTGCAGAAAAGCGTAGCCTTTGAGAATAGGCAACGGCCGAATAGGAATCACCCCAAAAAGCGTAGCCGTAGCCCAAAAAGCATAGCCGTAGCCTAAAGCATCATTTTTTTTTTATTTTTGACTACACTTTTCAAGTGTACCTGAATGAGTGTTTTTCTTGTAGTGTTTTTTATGATATAAAATAAGTTTTATTTTTTTATTTTTATCCTATTTTTATTTCCAAAAGTAAAGCATATATAAAAAGTGTATACTAATCATGCATATATAATATTTCTAATATACTATGTATAGATACGGGCCTAAATATACATGCTAGGAATTTAGTGCAGAAGGGCCAACACTAACTTCAATTATGATTTTTCTTAATAAGTAAAAGTTTAGATAAATAAAATTGACAATAATCATTTTTAGTAAGTTGAATTGCAGTTGCTAGTGGTCGTGTGGCTGTCGTGATTATTTCCGGTATTATTGTCGCTTTTATGATGTCCACGTGACCATTTTAATTTTGATGCGGTTATATTTTTTTGGTTGTACACGGTATTTTTGGGTTGCTGCATGCACAAGACGGGATTCGAACTCCTGACACTTGCTTAAGTGGACGAGTGAGCTGATCATTCGACCAACCCAAATTGGTTTGATGCGGTTATATTAAGATCAAATAATTAAGTATAAAAAATATCAGCGTATTATGACTAATATACAGATGCGATAACTATTACAGTTACGGACTGCACAATAAAGGTACTTAAGAATTATTTTCACATAACACTTGAACATTCAACGCCAAATTACTAATTGTCTCGTCCATAGTCTTTAAAAACTTAAAATTAGGATTATATTATAAAATATCTTTGCTACAGTCTATTTCAATATTTGATACTAGGATAATTGTCGGATTTTGAGAATTTGGGTTGTAATCCGGATTCGTGCTTTTGTCGAAACTTGAGCCGGGCCAAGAATATCACTTTTTGATAGAATGTTTGAGTAATAGTAACGTAGAAGTGGTTGAATTTTCTGTTATTTACATTGTTTACTGTCGCTCATCGTATATATCTTTGAATAAAAATAAACAGAGTCTGGTATTAGCTCACGGTCGGCCTCTTGTATTGGCATCCTCCGAAATCATCATGGAAATTTGATCGCGGTCTTTAGTATAAATTTGGGTAATTACTCAATTATTTTGGTAGAATTTAGAAAATCTTCTTTCAGTTCTATGTTGCTTTTCAACGAGAATATAGCAATGTTTAAGAGAGACCAGACTCTAGAGTAACTTTGGAGTTTGCTAAAACTATTGAGAAAGTCTAGGTACCAGCAGATTTTGTAGTTTTTAGCTATTAATTAGTTATCAATAATGTTTTTAATGGTGTGAGATTGTATCTAATGGTGTAGAATCATTCAATTTCTTTTTGATGATTAAGTGCTGGTCAGAATTTAATAAAAATACTGGCCCTAGCACTCCTCAAAACTATTTTTACGACTCTCATTTAATTTTTTTTAGCGCAATTCAAACTTTGCTAGTCAAAGAGTGAAATGCGACTAGAGGTGTTCATGGATCAGATCCGATTCGTATATCCGCGGTATTTATCCGAATTTAATCCAAAAATTGTGGATATGGATCCGATCCGCAAAGCTATCAAATCCGCACACTTATAGGATTAAATTGCGAATTCTATGTAGGTATCGTATATCTACAGATCTGCAAAAATAAATAAATAAATAAATAATTAAATATTTTTCTTATGTTTTATTTCAACTAATAATTATCATATATATCGTATTATTTTAGTTTTATTATTTAAAAAAAATATGTTTAATATTATTTTAAAAATAAACATATTTAAAAGAGTAGAAAATAAGAATTTTATTAATAAGTTTTAATAAAACTAAGTTTTTAAAAATATTTTTGTATTTTACGAATATATCTGATATCCGATTCGATCCGATCTACAAATGTGCAGATCGAATCAAATCCAAGTTTAAAAATTGCGAATATTTGAACGGATGATTTTAGTGCCGATCGGATTGAGATTTTGACTATATTCGATCCGATCCGCGTTCACCCTAAATGCGACACTTAATAATGTATTTAAATAAAAAAAATAGTTGTGTGAATTAGTTAATTAAATTTAGACACAGCCAAATTCCATTCTTATTTATTTATGTGATTGACTTTCTAGTATGATTTTTTTTCATCTTGGTTGTTGAATATTAAGAGAGTATCTTTTCTTAAAATAATTTTGTGTTATTTTGTTTTTTGGACGTCAGTTGATTATAAAAGATAATGTGGTTCAGAGTTCAGACAAATAATAATAATAATAATAAATTGAAATTAAAAAAGAAAAGGTGTTCAATATGTGCTTTAGTGTCCCGACCGAGTGAAACTTTTCTTGATCAGGTCTGTTCCCTTCCCCCTCTTACTTTTCTGCATGGAAAATATTTATCTCACGCGCCACCAAATGAGAGACCTTGCAAACTATCATGTATGGTAGGTGTGGTAATATAGTTAGGTAGATTTAAGGGTAGGACCCCCCTTTGTGACTTTTTCCGGAGTAGCTTTGTTTGTTGTTGTTTTCATTTTTAATTTTTTTTTTCCTTTTTAAATGGATAATAGAGGTTAATACCAAAATAAAGGAGCATTTGATGTGTTAGAAGTTAGAATATTTGGGAAATGAAATGTGTGTTATGCTGAAAATATATCAGATCTTCTTCCAAAAATGGATGACTTTTGCTTTGCCTAGGTTTTAATTGATACGTCACTCACGGCCGTAAGTAATTTGGACATATCAGTTTCTAAGAAAAAAATTAAATTTAAAATTTATGAAAAATATTAGAAATAAAACCGAAACAAATTATATAATATTAAAAATATTTTTAAAATTTTTTTGAATAATATTAGGGACAAGAAGCTAGCTTTACCCTAACTAAAGTCTCTTTAAAGTTTTAATTTATATTCATTTTCTTTTTATGTTTCTTGGAGTGATAACAAAATTTAGATCTCCACATTTCGTATGTGACGAGGAGAAAATATTGAAATATATTGATTAAAGTTATCAATTCGTTATTTAAAAGATTTAATTTCAAAGTATTCTTCATATTTTTTGTAAATTTTTTAAATTCTTTATCTATTTTTACTTGTTTTTCAGTCTTTTCAGTAACCAATTTTTATCAAAATTCAAAATAAAATTGTAGCCACGAAAATCTTATATTTTTCACTTGATTTCAACACAAATTCAACCCCAATTTAAGGGTTAGGATTTTGTATTCAAGCAGCCACAAGAACACAAGTTCATAGCTTGAATTTCATCAAATTTCATCAAATTTTCACCAAAATTTCAACAAGAATCACTTATATAAACAATCAATTTCAAAATAAAATATAAAAGTGAGAGTATTAAAAACAAAAGTAATCAAAAGACTCCAAAATGGGATGAAGATCCTCCGCTTTGCCACCATCACGTAACTCACCGAGGTGGGTTACGACCTATATCTGAAAAACAATAACATATGGTATGAGAACCGAATCAGTATGGTAACAGTTCCCAATATATATAAGATATAAGGTTCTGGGACGCCGAAGGAAATTCTATAACTTCACACCAAACAGATATCCAAGCTTAGCAAAATAAATAACTTAAACCACAAACAATAAATATGGTTATCTAAACTTAGGGGTTTTCTAACTAATACTAGTCACACCGCTGTATCCTACAGCCTTTGCCAACCTAACCTCTGTGTGATCCCATCGCCACCGCCACCGCCCCCTAACTTCCTTAACACCAGATAATCACAAATAATGCAATCAAGTAAAACACAAGTAATATACATATATAGCAGGTAATTTCAACTAGAATTTAGGAATGTTATTCAAATATGCACAACTAAAGTAATCAAAGCAAGCAAGCATACAGAAGATGCATATGATGAATGTATATCCTATTTGGCTCGTGATATCACTTTTCAGTTCAAAATTTCAACCGACACATTTCCGGGGATGTTGCCTTTCTACCACGACTAGGGATATAGTGCCCTGCTCACTCTTGCAGCAGAGAATCTGCCACACCAGAGATATAGTGCCCTGCACACTATTGACCCGTGGATATAGTGCCCGGCATGCTCTTTCGGGTTATAGTGCCTGAGTTCACTCTGGCAGCAGAAATGTTATGTAAGCGGGAGACTACCACAGCCCTCACACCTCAACGTAGGCGGGAGACCTCCTCGGCCCCTACGTCGGCACCGCTACCTCAGACAAGTGAAAGACTGTCACAGCCCTTGCCCGAGGCCCATAGCGACTTACCAATCATAACAATTTAGCAATACAGGATGGCTCATAGCATAATTCTGTTTACACTCATTCCAATTCATCATCTATCATCAATATCTCAAGTTCATCATCAACCCAACACACCATTAGTTCACAAGACAAAACCACCCAACCGACATACCAAGCCTAAGTCTCTATCTTCTAAAATTTCTAACAGAAAATATCTAGATAAACTCACTTATAGTATTCTCTGTGTTTTAAAGCCTAAAAACAAGTTAAGATACCCTAGATAAGCATTACTGAAGTTTACAAGCTTGCCAAGAAAATAAAATGGTTAAAAACAAGATTTTCATTGAAAAATAGGGCAGTGTGCATACGCATAGGGTTGTGCGTACGCAAACCAAGTAAAATTTTCCATTTTGTACGCACACATGAATACGTGCAGATGCCCTCAACAGAATGCACTTCCCAGCTTGTGCGTAGGCATGATGTTGTGCGTACGTACAACTTGCAAATTTCACAGAGTGTGTGTGCGCACCAGAGTGTGCGAACGCTCTCAACAGTAGGCATATCCCCATGTGTGCGTGCGCACCAGAGTGTGCGTGTGCACGTTTCCTAAAATTTACAAGGTGTGCGTGCGCACACAAACCAAAACTCACAATTTTTGCAATATCACATAAATCAGATTTTTGACACCAACTTCCAATGATCATATCGTTTTCTACAAAATTCCGATTTTCACAAAATCTATACCATTTTAAAGCTCTTTGAATCATCTTTAATTTGAAATAAATTTCAATCAATTTTAAAAAACTATAGCTCAAGATATGATCCGCCGAAGTTGGCCCAAAATTCATTTTTACCAAAAACCTTAAAATCTCAATTTCACCAAATCTCTCAATTCAAAACCAAATTACTCATAACCCAAACAATACCAAACAACACAAAAGTCCGTACCATTCATTCCTCAAACTCAACTATCAAAAACATTCCAATTACACTATTCCACATCATCAAAATCATTATTCATCAACATCTAAATTCAACCTAAATTACATCAAAGCTTCTAAGCTCCATCATTATTCAAACATACAACATCCAACCTTTAATATCCTAACTTATCAACTCCTTCAACACTTATCATTAACAATACTCATAGTCATCATCAATCAAAATCAACACCAATACTCATCAAGTTATCCTCATGATCATGCTCCCCCACAAACAAGTCACTCAAGCTTCATCATAATTCATATACCACACTTTCTAAAAAATCCATATCATCATTATCATCATCAAACATATCATCACATACAAAAAGTCATACAACCACTTCATTCAAACCTATCTTAAAGGCCACTAGCCTAAGTTTCACAAAACATTACATATTATATAAAGAAAACTGCAACCATACCTTGGCCGATTCCAACGCAACTCAAAACACCAAGCTTAGACTCAAAGCTCAAAAATCATCAAGCTCACTCCAACAAACACCAAATTTCAATATAACATCATATAACATACAAAATATCAAACTTAGGGTTCACAAAACAACTAAACACAAGGGTTTAGTGAGACCTTACCTTACCCATCAATATTAGGGGCAAAATTCAACTAAAAAATTGGCCTTGATTTGCTACCTGTGCGTACGCAAGTGGCTGTGTGCATGCACACTTCACTTTGCTCTTCTCCTTTGTTTCTTTAAGCTTCCTCCTCCTTGCATGCTCCTCTTCCATTCTCACCAAGCCATTCCTACCTTATACATCTGAAATCACTCACAAACAATATCAAGGTATCAAATGGAAGGAAAATGGAATAAAATAGGTTAAATTAGGTGCAAAAGAACATGTTTTCATAACCAAGCATAATTTAGGAGGAAAGATCAAAATCATGCCATTTAATAGAATAAGTGTAGGTTTATATGATGAAATCCTCTCAATTCTAACAAAAAATATCATAAAATATGAATTCATCAATTCTCCCACACTTAAACACAAGCATGTCCTCATGCTAATCATAATCATAATCAAAGGAGATGAATGAAAGGGCAAACAATTTATTTAATGTACTACCTATATGCATGCAACTAACCTAGATATCACCTACTAAAATCTATTCTACTGAAAGTTGGTAGAAACAAACCATAAAATTCCAATCAATCCCAAGAAAGCCTTAGGGTCTAGACAAAGAGTCAATGCACAATGAACAATGTCCAAAGAATTGAATTGAGATTTTCAAAACTAACAAGCAACTTGCAAGAAGATACAATATAAGAAACAAGAATATAGAATTGAGCGATCGAACCCCTCACCGGATGTGTATTCACTCTATTCGCTCAGTGTTTAGGGCTTAATCACTTAATTTTCCTTTAATGATGTTTTTCAAAGATTTTCATATCATCTAATAATCAACTAATATTTGATACATGAAAAAAAATATCATGAGGTCTTTGGAGGGTTATAATGGGGTTAGGATTAAGGTAGGATTAATATGGTTAAGTGGACTTAGTAAATTAGATCTTTGATTAGCTCAAGTGTCCACTTAATCCTATATCATCTATATACACATAACGAAACAACCTAACTATCATTTATCACCTATCTCACATCCACTCATGCATTTTCTTTCCAAAATACAAACATATGCATCCTTTTATTTAGCTTTTCATTTCATATGCTATTATGCACAATATTTTTTTTTTCAAAACCAAAATTTTCTTGTTTCCAGAAGCAACAAGATATGCATATGTCTTGAACAATGAATGCATGAGTAATGACCCATTTTCCAATTTTCACAATCAATATGCCATGTAACTTCATCACCAATGTTTTCCAATAAATTTTCCCCACACTTTGAGTGACACACACTACTCCACCCAAGCTAATCAAAGAAGCAATTCAAGGACATCAATGGTTTTTTACTTTAGAGAGAATAATGTGCTTAGAATCCGAACAAAATGGGATTTAAAGGCTCAAAAAGGGGTTACAAAGGTGAATGTAAGGGTTGGCCATATGGTTAGTGAGTTCAATATCAAAAATGGCCCCAATCATACTAAATGCATTCAAATACCAAATACAGGACATATAGTTTCATGCAAACCTAAGATCACAATAAAAAGGAGTATAATCACACAAGAATAAACTTTTTGGTTCCAAATGTGCAACCATCTATTAGAGCTCAAATCTCACAAGGTATGTTGTTCTAGCTCTTTTTCTATGTTCTATGAAAAGAATACTCCAAGCAAGTTGAAAAATAATTTTCAATTCAATCAATGGCACGCCCTAAGAAAGGTTTCATGAAAGGATGTATATCCGCTCTAGTCGCTCAAGTGTATAGGGTTGATTCACTCAATTCTCCTCTAATCATGCTTTCTAAGATTTGTTTTTCATATCACAATCAACAATTATTCAATGAATGCATACATATATCATGAGGTCTTTTCTTAGGTTGTAATGGGGTTAGGGTCAAGGTAGGATGCATATGGTCAAGTGAGCTTGAGATTTGAATCTTTGATCAACTTAAACTTTCCACCTAGCCTATATGACCACCTATACAATTTCAAAGCTAACCTAACTACCCATTCTTCACTTTTTCACACACTCATGCATTTTTTCCCTTGATCATAACTCATATGCATTGATTATTATTGAGCTTCGCTTTGGGGCATTTTGTCCCCTTTTTTTATTGATTTTCTTTTTTCTTTCTTTTCTATTTATTTTTTTCTTTTTTTCTTTTTTTATTTCCTCATTTTTTTTTATTTTTGCAATAAAGTATATACAAAAGTATCAATTCATATGGTTTTACATTTAATTAACACATAAGTATGTACCTAATTTCCACTATTTTCAACAAAAATATAACACACACCTTTTCCCAACCAATGTCCCAAGTTTTCCCACACTTGAATGATGCACACACTCACTAGCCTAAGCTAATCAAAGATCCAAATAAAGAACCATTATTGTTTTTCGCTTTAAGGCTTGTAATGTGCTAATATTGAGAACAAAGGGGATTAAAATAGGCTCAAAATTGGCTAACAATGGTTGATAAAAGGTAAGGCTATTTGGATAAGTGAGCTAAATGAAATGATGGCCTCAATCATATAAATGTATGAATACACAAAATAATGGACATAAAGAATCAAATAAATCAAAGATTGCAATCATAGAAAGAGAAAAATGCACACAAGAAGGAAAATAAAGTGGCTATAAGACGTAACCACACAATTAGGCTCAAAATCTCACAAGGTTGTGTGTTCTTAGCTCAAAACATGATCCTCAATGTATATAATTCAAGCAAGTTCAATGAAAATTTTTTACTCAAATCAATTGGGGTGCTCTATAGATAATTTTCTTGAAAAATATCATTATTTTAACTAAGCTTATGTTGTATATATATGCAGAATAAGAAAATGCAACTAAGAATACTAGAAGACCAAAAAATATGAAATGCAAAAGTGTTGGGATTAGAAACTTGTGACCCAAAAATGCCGATTGATCGGACGACCTCCCCACACTTAAAAGTTTGCACCGTCCTCAGTGCATCTAAGGATGAACAAGGGGGTACGGCGATTCTCCATATTGCCACCGTCAGCTAGTAGGTCAACCGGTTACTGCATGTTCTTTCTTCCGCTTCTATTTTTGCTTAAGATGACTCATCCTGAAAGTAGAAGGCAGGATAGTAAGAAAAGTAAATGCAAAAATAGGAAAGCATAAATTGTTGGAATAAAGTAGATCACTAGAATAAAGTCAGTGACCCAATGTGTGACATGGATAAAAGTGAGTGTGCCTTCTAAGTTGCGCGCGGTTTAGAACACACACACCAACATAAAAATTGTGTCACAGTTAC
This sequence comes from Arachis stenosperma, assembly GCF_014773155.1. NCBI lineage: Eukaryota > Viridiplantae > Streptophyta > Magnoliopsida > Fabales > Fabaceae > Arachis > Arachis stenosperma. The sequence goes on from NC_080380.1 coordinate 86,198,755, forward strand.
ACAAAAGGAACATGCACTTCAGTCGTTCTAGTGTGCTTGAGGTGCTTTAAACTTGTGGGTTAAGATAACCACACAAGCAATAAAGAAGCATGAAAGCATTCAAGCTAAAAACATATGGATGCATATGATCATGAAACACAATGCATTAAGATAAATGCTCAACATCCATCAAGAAATTGCCTAATCAAAGAAAAGAGTTCAAATCACGTGGTGGCCAAATCATGCAATTCAAAAAAATTAGAATGCTTGAAAGGCAATGCCACATGTACTTGGTATCCACAAAAGTTAAGCTTGAAAAATTCAAAACCAAGTAATAACTTGTAACCTCAACAAGAGAATCCAACAATGAAAATTAACAACAATGATGTTAAATTAACATCTCATCAGTAATCAGTAGCAATTAACAGTAGGCAAGATTAATAATCCAACACTTATAATGGAAAAGAAAAAATAAAATAAAAATTAAACTAACTAACAAACTAATTAACTAACTAACTAAAAAGGAATGGTTATCAACGGTGTTTGGAAGTGTTAGATGAGGGGTAGAAAAAGGGAAGAAGAAAGAAGAAGGAAAGAAATGGAGAGAAGATGAGAAAAGAAGTGTGCGAAACAAGGCGATCCACGTGTACGTGTCGAGTGAAGCGTGCGCATGGGATGGTGAAATGGAAGCGACACGTACGCGTGAAGTGACGCATACGCATGCCTGATGAGCGGATAATTTATACGCTTTTTGGCATTGTTTTTTAGGTAGTTTTTAGTATGATCTAGTTACTTTTAGGGATGTTTTCATTAGTTTTTATGCTAAATTCACATTTATGGACTTTACTATGAGTTTGTGTGTTTTTCTGTGATTTCAGGTATTTTCTGGCTAAAATTGAGGGACCTGAGCAAAACTCTGATAGGAGGCAGACAAAGGACTGCTGATGCTGTTGGAATCTGACCTCTGTGCACTAAAAATGGATTTTCTGGAGCTACAGAACTTTAAATGGCGCGCTCTTAACGGCGTTGGAAAGGAGACATCCAGAGCTTTCCAACAATATATAATAGTCCATACTTTCTTCATAATTAGACGACGTAAACTGTCGCTCAACGCCAGTTCCATGCTGTATTCTGGTGTCAAACGCCAGAAACACGTCACGAACCAGAGTTGAACGCCCAAAACACGTTACAACTTGGCGTTCAACTCCAAGAGAAGCCTCAGCTCGTGGATAGATCAAGCTCAGCCCAAGCACACACCAAGTGGGCCCCAGAAGTGAATTTATGCATCAATTACTTACTTCTGTAAACCCTAGTAGCTAGTTTAGTATAAATAGAACTTTTTCCTAGTTTATTAGATGTCTTTGACTATCTAGTCTTTTGACCACATATCCGGTCCTTCTCCCTATTTTCGAATTTCATATCATATTTTAGGGGCTGGCCATTCGGCCATGCCTGGACCTTCATCACTTATGTATTTTTAACGGTGGAGTTTCTACACACCATAGATTAAGGGTGTGTAGCTCTGCTGTACCTCAAGTTTCAATGAAATTACTACTATTTTCTATTTAATTTAGCTTGTTCTTATTCTAAGATATTCATTGCACTTCAACATGATGAATGTGATGATCCGTGACACTCATCATCATTCTCACCTATGAACGCGTGACTGACAACCACTTCCGTTCTACCTTAAACCGGGTGCATATCTCTTGGATTCCTTAATCAGAATCTTCGTGGTATAAGCTAGAATTGATGGTGGCATTCATGGGAATCCAGAAAGTCTAACCTTGTCTGTGGTATTCTGAGTAGGATTCCGGAATTGAATGACTGCGACGAGCTTCAAACTCGCGATTGCTGGGCGTGATGACAAACGCAAAAGAATCAAGGGATTCTATTCCAACATGATCGAGAACCGACAGATGATTAGCCGTGCTGTGACAGAGCATTTGGACCATTTTCACTTAGAGGATGGGATGTAGCCATTGACAACGGTGATGCCCTACATACAGCTTGCCATAGAAAGGAGTGACAAAGATTGGATAAAAGCAGTAGGAAAGAGAGATTCGGAAGGAACACAGCACCTCCATAGACTTATCTGAAATTCCCATCATTGAATTACATGAGTAACTCTATCTTTATTTTTTGTTTAAATTTATTATTATTTATTCGAAAATCCAATAATCTCTTAATATAGTTGAATCCGCCTGACTGGGATTTACAAGATGACCATAGCTTGCTTCATACCAACAATCTCTGTGGGATCGACCCTTACTCACGTAAGGTATTATTTGAACGACCCAGTACACTTGCTGTTTAGTTGTGCGGAGTTGTGACAAAGTGTGATTTATGTTGGAGAGCACCAAGTCTTTGGAGCCATTGTTGATGATCACAATTTCGTCCACCAAGTTTTTGGCGCCGTTGTCGGGGATTGTTCGAGTTTGGACAACTAACGGTTCATCTTGTTGCTCAGATTAGGTAATTTTCTTTTCAAAAAAGTTTTCAAAAATTTTTCAAAATTTTTCTTTGTTTTCGTTTTTCCCAAAAATTATTTTCGAAAAAAAAAATAATAATAAAATAAAATACACAAAAAAAAATCATAAAATCATAAAAATAAAAAATATTTTGTGTTTCTTGTTTGAGTTTTGAGTCAATTTTTAAGTTTGGTGTCAATTGCATGCTTTAAAAATCTCTTGCATTTTTCAAAAATTCATGCATTCATAGTGTTCTTCATGATCTTCAAGTTGTTCTTTGTAAGTCTTCTTGTTTGATCTTGATGTTTTCTTGTTTTGTATCTTTTCTTGTTTTTCATATGCATTTTTTGTTTGTTAGAGTCCAAGCATTAAAGAATTCTAAGTTTGGTGTCTTGCATGTTTTCTTTGCATAAAATTTTTTTCAAAAATATGTTCTTGATGTTCATCATGATCTTCAAAGTGTTCTTGGTGTTCATCTTGACATTCATAGTGTTCTGGCATGCATCTTGTGTTTTGATCCAAAATTTTTATGTTTTGGGTCATATTTGTGTTTTTCTCTCTCATCATTAAAAATTCAAAAAAATATCTTTTCCTTTTTTTCTCTCAAAAATTTGAAATCTTGGGTTGACTTGGTCAAAAATTTTTAAAATAAGTTGTTTTCTTGTTAGTCAAGTCAAAATTTTAATTTTAAAAATCTTATCTTATTAAAACTTTTTCAAAAATCAAATCTTTTTCATTTTTTATTTAATTTTCAAAAATTTAATGTTTTAAAATATTTTTCAAAAATCTTTTTCTTAGTTTTATCTTTATTTTTGAAAATTATGCTAACAATTAATATGATTGATTCAAAAATTTGAAGTTTGTTATTTTCTTGTTAAGAAAGGTTCAATCTTTAAATTCTAGAATCTTATCTTTTAGTTTCTTGTTAGTTAAGTAATTAATTTTAAATTTTAAAAATTAAATCTTTTTCAACCATATCTTTTTAATCATATCTTTTTATCATATCTTTTTAAATCATATCTTTTTCAAAAATTTGATTTCAAAATATCTTATCTAACTTCTTATCTTTTCAAATTTGATTTTAATATCTTTTTCAACTAACTAATTAACTTCTTGTTTGTTTCTTATCTTTTTCAAAACCACCTAACTACTTTTTCCTCTCTAATTTTAGAAAATATCTCATCCCTTTTTCAAAATTCTTTTTAAAATTAACTAATTGTTTTAAATTTTAGTTTTATTTCTATTTCACAGTTAATTTTCGAAAATCATTAACTGCTTTTCAAAATTAATTTTCGAATTCTCTCTCTCTCATCTTCTTCTATTTATTTATTTATTTACTAACACTTCTCTTCACTTATCTTCATCTCAAATCACTATCCCTATCCTCACCCTTCTGTTTGGATTCTCCTTTCTTTATTCCCTTTCTTCTTCTACTAACAATAAGGAACCTCTTTACTGTGACATAGAGGATTCTTCTTCTCTTCTTTTCTTGTTCTCTTCTCTTTCATATGAGCAGGAACAAGGAAAAAGGCATTCTTGTTGAAGCTGACCCTAAACCTGAAAGGACTCTGAAGAGGAAACTAAAAGAAGCTAAATTACAACAATCCAGAGACAACCTTACTGAAATTTTCGAACAAGAGAAGGAGATGGCAGCCGAACCTAACAACAATAATGCAAGGAGGTGCTTAGTGATTATACTACACCTACTTCCAAGTTTGTTGGAAGAAGCATCTCAATCCCTACCATTGGGGCAAACAATTTTGAGCTGAAACCTCAATTAGTTGCTCTAATGCAACAAAACTACAAGTTTCATGGACTTCCGTCAGAAGATCCCTATCAGTTTTTAACTGAGTTCTTGCAGATCTGTAAGACTGTTAAGACTAATGGAGTAGATCCTGAAGTCTACAGGCTCATGCTTTTCCCTTTTGCTGTAAGAGACAGAGCTAGAGCATGGTTGGACTCTCAACCTAAAGATAGCCTGGACTCCTGGGATAAGCTGGTCACAGCCTTCTTGGCTAAATTCTTTCTTCCTCAAAAGCTGAGCAAGCTTAGAGTGGATGTTCAGACTTTCAAATAAAAAGATGGTGAATCCCTCTATGAAGCTTGGGAAAGATACAAACAGATGACAAAAAGATGTCCTTCTGACATATTTTCAGAATGGACCATGATAGATATATTCTATTATGGTCTATCTGAGTTCTCTAAGATGTCATTGGACCATTCTGCAGGTGGATCCATTCACCTAAAGAAAACGCCTGCAGAAGCTCAAGAACTTATTGACATGGTTGCAAATAACCAATTCATGTACACTTCTGAGAGGAATTCCGTGAATAATGGGACGCCTCAGAGGAAGGAAATTCTTGAGATTGATGCTCTGAATGCCATATTGGCTCAGAACAACATGTTGACTCAGCAAGTCAACATGATTTCTCAAAGTCTGAATGGATGGCAAAATGCATCCAACAGTACTAAAGAAGCATCTTCTGAAGAAGAAGCTTATGATCCTGAGAACCTTGCAATAGCAGAGGTAAATTATATGGGTGGACCATATGGAAACACCTATAATTCATCATGGAGAAATCATCCAAATTTCTCATGGAAGGATCAATAAAAGCCTCAACAAGGCTTTAATAATGGTGGAAGAAACAGGTTTAGCAATGGCAAGCCTTTTCCATCATCTTCTCAGCAACAGACAGAGAATTCTGAGCAAAGCACCTCTAACTTAGCAAACTTAGTCTCTGATCTGTCTAAGGCCACTTTAAGTTTCATGAGTGAAACAAGGTCCTCCATCAGAAATCTGGAGGCACAAGTGGGCCAGCTGAGTAAGAAAATAACTGAAACTCCTCTTAGTACTCTCCCAAGCAATACTGAAGAGAATCCAAAAAGAGAGTGCAAGGCTATTGATATAATCAACATGGCCGAATGCAAGGAGGAAGGGGAGGACGTGAGGCCCAATGAGGAAGACCTCATGGGATGTCTCCCAACCAAGAAGGAGTTCCCTATTGAGGACCCAAAGGAATCTGAGGCTCATATAGAGACCATAGAAATTCCATTAAACCTCTTTCTGCCATTCATGAGCTCTAAAGACTTCTCTTCCTCTGAAGAGGATGAAGATGTAACTAGAGAGCAAGTTGCTCAATATCTAGGAGCTATCATGAAGCTGAATGTCAAATTGTTTGGTAATGAGACTTGGGAAGGTGAACCTCCCTTGCTCATTGGTGAACTAGATACATGGGTTCAGCAAACTTTACCTCAAAGGAAACAAGATCCTGGCAAATTCTTAATACCCTGTACCATAGGCACCATGACCTTTGAAAAGGCTCTGTGTGACCTGGGGTCAACCATAAATCTTATGCCACTCTCTATAATGGAGAAGCTGGGGATCATTGAGGTACAACCTGCCTTATTCTCATTACAAATGGCAGACAAGTCAGTAAGACAAGCTTATGGATTGGTAGAGTACGTGTTAGTAAAGGTTAAAGGCCTTTACATTCCTGCTGATTTCATAATCTTAGTCACTAGGAAGGAGGAGGATGAATGCATCATCCTTGGAAGACCTTTCCTAGCCACAGCAGAAGCTGTGATAGATGTTAACAGAGGAGAATTAGTCCTTCAATTGAATGGGGACTACCTTGTGTTTAAGGCACACGGCTATCCTTCTGTAATAAGGGAGAGTAAGCATGCAGAGCTTCTCTCAGTACAGAGTCAAACAGAGCCCCCACAATCAAACTCTAAGTTTGGTGTTGGGAGGCCACAACCAAACTCTGAGTTTGGTGTTGAATCCCCACAACCAAACTCTAAGTTTGGTGTTGGGACGATACAACATTGACCTGATCACCTGTGAGGCTCCATGAGAGCCCACTGTCAAGCTATTGACATTAAAGAAGCGCTTATTGGGAGGCAACCCAATTTTTATTTATCTAATTTTATTTTTTATTTTATTGTTTTTTTATGTTTTATTAGGTTCATGATCATGTGGAGTCATGAAAAAATACTAAAATTAAAAACAGAATAAAAAACAGCAGAAGAAAAATCACACCCTGGAAGAAGGACTTACTGGCGTTTAAACGCCAGTAAGGAGCATCTGGCTGGTGTTCAACGCCAGAACAGAACATGGATCTGGCGCTGAACGCCAGAAACAAGCAACATCTCGGCGTTCAAACGCCAGGAATGCACCCTGAGGAGAGCTGGCGCTGAACGCCAGAAACAAGCATGGAACTGGCGTTCAACGCCAGAAACATGCTGCACATGGGCGTTGAACGCCCAGAACATGCATCACTTCGGCGTTTAAACGCCATAATTGCATGGAAAGGCATTTTACATGCCTAATTGGTGCAGGGATGTAAATCCTTGACACCTTAGGATCTGTGGACCCCACAGGATCATCTCAGGATCTGTTGACCCCACAGGATCCCCACCTATCATATTCTCCTCTCTTCTCAACATTCATCCTCTCTTTCTAATAAACACTCTTCTCCAAAACCCTTCACCACTCACATCCATCCACTATTCCCCATAAAACCCACCTACCTTCAAAATTCAAATTTCTTTCCCACCCAAACCCACCCTAAATGGCCAAACCTACTCCCTCAACCCTCACTATATAAACCCCTCCATTCTTCTTCATTTTCACACAACACAAACCTCTCTTCTCCTTCTTGGCCAAATACACCTCTCCCCCTCTCCTCCATATTTTTTTCTTCTTATTCTTCTCTTCTTTCATCTCTTGGTCCAGGGCGAGCAATATTCTAAGTTTGGTGTGGTAAAAGCATAGCTTTTTTATTTTTCCATAACCATTGATGGCACCTAAGGCCGGAGAATCCTCTAGAAAAGGGAAAGGGAAGACAAAAGCTTCCACCTCCGAGTCATGGGAGATGGAAATATTCATCTCCAAAGCCCATCAAGACCACTTCTATGATGTTGTGGCCAAGAAGAAGGTGATCCCCGAGGTCCCTTTCAAGCTCAAGAAAAATGAGTATCCGGAGATCCGACGTGAGGTCTAAAGAAGAGGTTGGGAAGTTCTAACCAACCCCATCCAACAAGTCAGAATCTTAATGGTTCAAGAGTTCTATGCCAATGCATGGATCACTAGGAACCATGATCAAAGTAAGAACCCAAACCTAAAGAATTATCTTACAATGGTTCGGGGGAAATACTTAGATTTTAGTCCGGAAAATGTGAGGTTGACGTTCAACTTGCCCATGATGCAAGGAGATGCACGCCCCTACACTAGAAGGGTCAACTTTAATCAAAGGTTGGACCAAGTCCTTATGGACATATGTGTGGAAGGAGCTCAATGGAAAAGAGATTCAAAAGGCAAGCCGATTCAACTAAGAAGACTGGACCTCAAGCCTGTGGCTAGAGGATGGTTGGAGTTCATCCAATGCTCCCTCATCCCCACTAGCAACCGATCTGAAGTTACTGTGGATCGGGCCATCATGATTCATAGCATCATGAATGGAGAGGAAGTAGAAGTTCATGAAGTCATCTCCCATGAATTCTACAAAATAGCCGATAAGCCCTCTACTTTGGCAATGCTAGCTTTTCCTCATCTTATTTGCCATCTATGTTACTCAGCTGGAGTTATCATAGAAGGAGACATCCTCATTGAGGAGGACAAGCCCATCACTAAGAAAAGGATGGAGCAAATAAGAGAGCCCACTCATGGAACCCAAGAGACGCATGAGAAAGCTCATCACCAAGAAATCCCGGAGATGCCTCAAGGGATGCACTTTCCTCCCAACAACTATTGGGAACAACTCAACACTTCTCTTGAAGATTTGAGTTACAATGTGAATCAATTAAGGGTGGAACATCAAGAGCACTCCATCATTCTCCATGAAATTAGAGAAGATCAAAGAGTAATGAGGGAGGAGCAACAAAGGCAATGAAGGGACATAGAAGAGCTTAAGGACATCATTGGTCCTTCAAGAAGAAGACGCCATTAAGGTGGATTCATTCCTTGTTCTTATTTTTTCTATTTTTCGTTTTTATCTATGTTTTGTGTCTCTACTTCATGATCATTAGTATGTAGTAACTATGTCTTTAAGCTATGAATAAATTCCATAAATCCTTCACCTCTCTTAAATGAAAAATGTTTTTAATTCAAAAGAACAAGAAGTACATAAATTTCAAAAATTGTCATTGAATTTAGTTTAATTATATTGATGTGGTGACAATACTTTTTGTTTTCTGAATGAATACTTAAACAGTGCATATTTTTGATCTTGTTGTTTATGAATGTTAAAATTGTTGGCTCTTGAAAGAATGATGAAAAAGAGAAATGCTATTGATGATCTGAAAAATCATAAAATTGATTCTTAAAGCAAGAAAAAGCAGTGAATAGCAAAAGCTTGCGAAAAAAAAGTGGCGAAAAAAAAATTTAGAAAAAAAAGCAAGCAGAAAAAGCCAATAACCCTTAAAACCAAAAGACAAGGGTAAAAAGGATCCAAGGCTTTGAGCATGATGAGCGGATAATTTGTACCCTTTTTGGCATTGTTTTTAGTATGTTTTTAGTAGTTTTAGTTGAGTTCTTAGTATATTTTTATTAGTTTTTAGTTAAAATTCACTTTTCTGGACTTTACTATGAGTTTGTGTGTTTTTCTGTGATTTCAGGTATTTTCTGGCTGAAATTGAGGGACCTGAGCAAAAATCTGATTCAGAGACTGAAAAGGACTGCAGATGCTGTTGGATTCTGACCTCTCTGCACTCGAAGTGGATTTTCTGGAGCTACAGAAGCCCAATTGGCTCGCTCTCAACGGCGTTGGAAAGTAGACATCCTGGGCTTTCCAGCAATATAAGATAGTCCATACTTTGCCCAAGATTTGATGGCCCAAACCGGCGTTCAAATTCACCCTCAGAAATTCCAGCGTTAAACGCCGGAACTGGCACCTAAATGGGAGTTAAACGCCCAAACTGGCATAAAAGCTGGCGTTTAACTCCAAGAAGAGTCTCTACACGAAATTGCTTCATTGCTCAGCCCAAGCACACACCAAGTGGGCCCGGAAGTAGATTTTTATGTCATTTACTCATCTCTGTAAACCTTAGGCTATTAGTTTTCTATAAGTAGGACCTTTTGCTATTGTATTAGGGAGCTTTTCGATCATGTTTTTATGATTGAACTCACTTTGGGAGGCTGGCCATTCGGCCATGCCTAGACCTTGTTCTTATGTATTTTCAACGGTGGAGTTTCTACACACCATAGATTAAGGTGTGGAGCTCTGCTGTACCTCGAGTATTAATGCAATTACTATTGTTCTTCTATTCAATTCCGCTTGTTCTTTGTCCAAGATATCACTTGTTCTTCAACTTGATGAATGTGATGATCCGTGACACTCATCATCATTCTCACCTATGAACAAGGTGACTGACAACCACTTTTGTTCTACAAGCAACCAAGGCTCTAGTGAATATCTCTTGGATTCCTGATACACGATGCATGGTTGATCGCCTGACAACCGAGTGCTCGCCTGACAAACGAGCCAGCCATTCCGTGAGATCAGAGTCTTCGTGGTATAGGCGAGAACTGATGGCGGCATTCAAGAGAATTCGGAAGGTCTAACCTTGTCTGTGGTATTCTGAGTAGGATTCAATGATTGAATGACTGTGACGTGCTTCAAACTCCTAGCAGGCGGGGCGTTAGTGACAGACGCAAAAGAATCACTGGATTCTATTCCGGCCTGACCGAGAACCGACAGCTGATTAGCCATATGCTGTGACAGAGCATAGGAACATTTTCACTGAGAGGATGGGAGGTAGCCACTGACAACGGTGAAACCCTACATAAGCTTGCCATGGAAAGGAGTAAGAAGGATTGGATGAAGACAGTAGGAAAGCAGAGAGACGGAAGGGAAGGCATCTTCATACGCTTATCTGAAGTTCCTACCAATGAATTACATGAGTACCTCTATCTTTATCTTTATGCTTTATTCGTATATCACTATACCCATTTGAGTCTGCCTGACTAAGATTTACAAGGTGACCATAGCTTGCTTCATACCAACAATCTCCGTGGGATCGACCCTTACTCGCGTAAGGTTTATTACTTGGACGACCCAGTGCACTTGCTGGTTAGTTGTGCAAAGTTGTGTAGTGATCACAATTTCGCGCACCAAGTTTTTGGCGCCGTTGCCGGGGATTGTTTTGTGTATGGACAACTGACGGTTCATCTTGTTGCTTAGATTAGGTATTTTTTTTCAGAGTTCTTAAGAATGAATTCTAGTGTTTCATGATAATCTGTTTAAATCTGGCTGGCTGAGAAGCCATGTCTAATCTTATTGGACCGAGGTTTCAACTGATCATCACAAGAGCTTGTTGATCTCCATCAATCTTGCTATTGGAGCAATGATCTGCTAAGGCTTGGCTGGCCATTGGCCATGTCTAGAGTTTTGGACCGAAGCTTTCTTTGAAAGCTTGGCTGGCTGTGAAGCCATGTCTAATTCCTGGACCGGAGTCTTAGACTAGCATTGCAATGATTCCTGGAATCCAAATTAAGAATTCTGAAACTTTTATTTTCTATTTCCATATAATTTTCGAAAAAAGCACAAAAAACTTTAAAAATCATAAAAACCAAAAAGATTTTATGTTTCTTGTTTGAGTCTAGTGTCTACTTTTAAGTTTGGTGTCTTGCATGTATTGTTTATTTGATCTTGGTTCAATTTTCAAGACAATAGTACAGGGAACTGAAGATTCAGAACATGCAGCAGAGGAATTACACAGAAAAAGCTGGGCGTTCAAAACGCCCAGTGAAGAAGGACAGACTGGCGTTTAAACGCCAGCCAGGGTACCTGGTTGGGCGTTTAACGCCCAAAAAGGTAGCATTTTGGGCCTTAAACGCCAGAATGGACACCATTCTGGGCGTTTAACGCCAAGATGGCACAAGGGGGAGAATTTTGTTTTCAAATCAATTTTTTTTCAAGTTTTCAAAGTTTTTCAAAATCAAATCTTTTTCAAATCATATCTTTTGAATCAAATGTTTTCAAAATCAATTTCTTTCCTTTTTCAAAGATACTTGCTAACAATTAATGATTTGATTGAACATTTCAAGTATGTTGCCTTTTCTGTTGAGAAAGGTTTAATGTTTGAATCATATCTTTTCTTGTTAGGCAAGTCATTAATTTTTTTTATCAAATTTCTTTTTAAAATTGTTTTCAAATCATATCTTCTCAATCACATTTTTTTTATACCAATCATATCTTCTTAACCACATCTTTTTCAAAATAAGTTTTCAATCAAATCTTTTTGACTTCTAATTTCAAAATCTTTTTCAAAAAAATCACTTGATTTCTCTCCCACTCTGATCTTCGAAAATTAATTAGTGTTTTTTCAAAATGTTTTCAATTTCTTTAATTAATTTTCGAAAATTCTCTTCCCCTCTTCCCACATCCTTTTATTTATGGAGTACCACTCCTTCTCAATGCACAATTCAAACTCTCTCTGATTAAGTTCGAATTCTTCTACCTCTTTCTTCTATTTTTCTGTTCTTCTGACACCTCAAGGAATCTCTATACTGTGACACAGAGGATTCCACATTTTCTTGTTCTCTTCTCTTTCATATGAGCAGGAGCAGAGACAAAGGCATTCTTGTTGAAGCTGACCCTGAACCTGAAAGGACCTTGAAGCGAAAGCTAAGAGAAGCTAAGGCACAACTCTCTGTAGAGGACCTAACAGAAATCTTCAAAGAAGAAGAACCCATGGCAGCCGAAAACAACAACAATGCAAACAATGCAAGGAAGGTGCTGGGTGACTTTACTGCACCTACTCCCGATTTCTATGGGAGAAGCATCTCTATCCCTGCCATTGGAGCAAACAACTTTGAGCTTAAGCCTCAATTAGTTTCTCTAATGCAACAGAATTGCAAGTTTCATGGACTTCCATTGGAAGATCCTCATCAGTTCTTAGCTGAATTCTTGCAAATCTGTGACACTGTCAAGACTAATGGGGTTGACCCTGAGGTCTACAGACTTATGCTATTCCCTTTTGCTGTAAGAGATAGAGCTAGGACATGGTTGGATTCACAACCTAAAGAAAGCCTGGACTCATGGGAAAAGCTAGTCAATGCCTTCTTGGCAAAGTTCTTTCCACCTCAAAAATTGAGTAAGCTTAGAGTGGAAGTCCAAACCTTCAGACAGAAGGATGGAGAATCCCTCTATGAAGCTTGGGAAAGATACAAACAATTGATCAGAAAATGTCCTTCTGACATGCTTTCTGAATGGAGCATCATAGGTATTTTCTATGATGGTCTCTCTGAACTATCCAAGATGTCTTTGGATAGCTCTGCTGGAGGATCTCTTCATTTGAAGAAGACACCTACAGAAGCTCAAGAGCTAATTGAAATGGTTGCAAATAACCAATTCATGTACACTTCTGAAAGGAATCCTGTGAACAATGGGACTAATCAGAAGAAAGGAGTTCTTGAGATTGATACTCTGAATGCCATTTTGGCTCAGAACAAGATATTGACTCAACAAGTCAATTTGATCTCTCAAAGTCTGTCTGGAATGCAAAATGCACCAAGCAGTACTAAGGATGCTTCATCTGAAGAAGAAGCCTATGATCCTGAGAACCCTTCAATGGAAGAGGTGAATTACCTAGGAGAACCCTATGGAAACACCTATAATTCTTCATGGAGAAATCACCCAAATTTCTCATGGAAGAATCAAGAGAGACCTCAACAAGGTTTCAATAACAATAATGGTGGAAGAAATAGGTTTAGCAATGGTAAGCCTTTTCCATCATCTTCTCAGCAACAGACAGAGAATTCTAAGCAGAACCCCTCTGACTTAGCAACTATGGTCTCTGATCTAATTAAAACCACTCAAAGTTTCATGATTGAAACAAGGTCCTCCATTAGGAATTTGGAGGCACAAGTGGGACAGCTGAGCAAGAAAGTTACTGAACTCCCTCCTAGTACTCTCCCAAGCAATACAGAAGAAAATCCAAAAGGAGAGTGCAAGGCCATCAACATGGCCGAATTTGGAGAGGAAGGTGAGGAAGTGAACGCCACTGAGGAAGACCTCAGTGGGCGTGCACTGACCTCCATTGAGTTCCCCAATGAGGAACCATGGGAATCTGAGGCTCAAAATGAGACCATAGAGATTCCATTGGACTTACTTCTGCCTTTCATGAGCTCTGATGAGTATTCTTCCTCTGAAGAGGATGAGTATGTCACTGAAGAGAAAGTTGCTAAATACCTTGGAGCAATCATGAAGCTAAATGACAAGTTATTTGGAAATGAGACTTGGGAGAATGAACCTCATTTGCTCACCAAAGAACTGGATGACTTGTCTAGGCAGAAATTACCTCAAAAGAGACAAGATCCTGGGAAGTTTTCAATACCTTGTACCATAGGCACCATGACCTTCAAGAAGGCTCTGTGTGACTTAGGGTCAAGTGTAAACCTCATGCCTTTCTCTGTAATGGAGAAGCTAGGAATCTTTGAGGTGCAAGCTGCAAGAATCTCATTAGAGATGGCAGACAACTCAAGAAAACAAGCTCATGGACTTATAGAGGATGTTTTGGTGAAGATTGAAGACCATTACATCCCTGCTGATTTCATAGTCCTAGAGACTGGGAGGTGCATGGATGAAACCATCATCCTTGGCAGACCCTTCCTAGCCACAGCAAAAGCTGTGATTGATGTTGATAGAGGCGAACTGATCATTCAAGTGAATGAAGAATCCTTTGTGTTCAAGGCTCAAGGATATCCCTCTGTCACAATGGAGAGGAAGCATGAAGAGCTTCTCTCAAATCAGAGTCAAACAGAGCCCCCACAGTCAAACTCTAAGTTTGGTGTTGGGAGGCGACAACCAAACTCTAAGTTTGGTGTTGAACCCCCACATTCAAACTCTAAGTTTGGTGTTGGGAGGTTCCAACATTGCTCTGAGAAAATGTGAGGCTCCATGAGAGTCCTCTGTCAAGCTAATGACATTAAAGAAGCGCTTGTTGGGAGGCAACCCAATGTTATATTTTGACTATTTTCTTTTGTTATTTTATATTTTTTGTAGGTTGATGATCATGAGAAGTCACAAAATCAATTGAAAAAGCAAAAACAGAATGAAAAACAGGAAGAAAAATAGCACACCCTGGAGGAAGAACCCACTGGCGTTTAAACGCTAGTGAGGCTAGCAATTGGGCGTTTAACGCCCAGTCTGGCACCATTCTGGGCGTTTGACGCCAAAAAGGGGCACCAGACTGGCGTTAAACGCCAGAAAAGGGCAAGAACCTGGCGTTAAACGCCAGGAATGGGCACCAGCCCAGCGTTTAACGCCAGAAATGGCTCAAAACGTGATTTTGAATGCCATTTGGTGCAGGGATGACTTTTCCTTGACACCACAGGATCTGTGGACCCCACAGGATCCCCACCAACCCCACCACTCTCTCTCTCTTCTTCACCCATTCACCAATCACCTCAATACCTCTTCCCCAAAAACCCTTCACCTATCAAATCCCATCTTCCTCTTCACCACTCACATCCATCCTTCATAAAACCCCACCTACCTCACCATTCAAATTCAAACCACCTTCCCACCCAAACCTACCCTCTTTGGCCGAACACAAAAGCCATTCCCTTCTTCCTCATTTCTTCTTCTTCTACTCTCTTCTTTCTTCTTTTGCTCGAGGACGAGCAAACCTTTTAAGTTTGGTGTGGTAAAAGCGTTGCTTTTTCATTTTTCCATAACCATTTATGGCATCCAAGGCCGGAGAAACCTCTAGAAAGAGGAAAGGGAAGGCAAAAGCTTCTACCTCCGAGTCATGGGAGATGGAGAGATTCATCTCAAGGGTGCATCAAGACCACTTCTATGAAGTTGTGGCCTTGAAGAAGGTGATCCCCGAGGTCCCTTTTTCACTCAAAAAGGGTGAATATCCGGAGATCCGACATGAGATCCGAAGAAGAGGTTGGGAAGTCCTTACCAACCCCATTCAACAAGTCGGAATCTTGATGGTTCAAGAGTTCTATGCCAATGCATGGATCACCAAGAACCATGATCAAAGTGTGAACCCGAATCCAAAGAATTATCTTACTATGGTTCGGGGGAAATACTTGGATTTTAGTCCGGAAAGTGTAAGGTTGGCATTCAATTTGCCCATGATGCAAGGAGATGAACATCCTTACACTAGAAGGGTCAACTTTGATCAAAGTTTGGACCAAGTCCTCACAGTCATATGTGAAGAGGGCGCCCAATGGAAGAGAGATTCAAGAGGGAAGCCGGTTCAATTGAGAAGGCATGACCTCAAACCCGTGGCTAGAGGATGGTTGGAGTTTATCCAACGCTCAATTATTCCCACTAGCAACCGGTCCGAAGTTACTCTAGACCGGGCCATCATGATTCATAGAATCATGATTGGAGAAGAAGTGGAAGTTCATGAGGTTATAGCCCAAGAACTCTATAAGGTGGCGGACAAGTCCTCTACCTTGGCAAGGTTAGCCTTTCCTCATCTCATTTGTCACCTCTGTTATTCAGTTGGAGTTGACATAGAGGGAGACATCCCCATTGATGAGGATAAGCCCATCACTAAGAAAAGAATGGAGCACACAAGAGACCCCACTCATCATGAGATCCCTGAGATCCCTCAAGGGATGCACTTTCCTCCACAAAACTATTGGGAGCAACTGAACACCTCCCTAGGAGAATTGAGTTCCAACATGGGACAACTAAGGGTGGAGCATCAAGAACACTCCATCATCCTCCATGAAATTAGAGAAGATCAAAGGATCATGAGAGAGGAGCAACAAAGACAAGGAAGAGACATTGAGGAGCTCAAGCACTCCATAGGATCTTCAAGAGGAAGAAAGAGCCGCCATCACTAAGGTGGACCCGTTCTTTAATCTCCTTGTTCTTTATTCTTCTGTTTTTCGAAAATTAATGCTTGTGTTTATCTATGTTTGTGTCTTGTGATCATTAGTGTCTTAGTGTCTATGCCTTAAAGTTATGAATGTCCTATGAATCCATCACCTTTCTTAAATAAACATTGTTTTTAATTGAAAAAGATAAGAATTGCATGAATTTTGAATTTTATAGCAGTTTAATTATTTTGATGTGGTGGCATTACTTTTGTCTTCTGAATGTATGCTTAAACAGTGCATATGTCTTTTGAATTTGTGGTTCATGAATGTTGGCTCTTGAAAGAATGATGAAAAAGGAGACATGTTACTGAGGATCTGAAAAATCATAAAAATGATTCTTGAAGCAAGAAAAAGCAGTGAATACAAAAAAAAAACCTGAAAAAAAAAAGAAAGAGAAAAAGAAAGAAAAAGAAAGAATAAAGTTGTGATCCAAGGCAAAAAGAGTGTGCTTAAGAACCCTGGACACCTCTAATTGGGGACTCTAGCAAAGCTGAGTCACAATCTGAAAAGGTTCACCCAATTATGTGTCTGTGGCATGTATGTATCCGGTGGTAATACTGGAAGACAGAGTGCTTTGGGCCACGGCCAAGACTCAATAAGTAGCTGTGTTCAAGAATCATCATACTTAACTAGGAGAATCAATAACACTATCTGGATTCTGAGTTCCTAAAGAAGCCAATCATTCTGAATTTCAAAGGATAGAGTGAGATGCCAAAACTGTTCAGAGGCAAAAAGCTAAAAGCCCCGCTCATCTAATTAATACTGATCTTCATAGATGTTTTTGGAGTTCATTACATATTCTCTTCTTTTTATCTTATTTGATCTTCAGTTGCTTGAGGACAAGCAACAATTTAAGTTTGGTGTTGTCATGAGCGGATAATTTGTACCCTTTTTGGCATTGTTTTTAGTATGTTTTTAGTAGTTTTAGTTGAGTTCTTAGTATATTTTTATTAGTTTTTAGTTAAAATTCACTTTTCTGGACTTTACTATGAGTTTGTGTGTTTTTCTGTGATTTCAGGTATTTTCTGGCTAAAATTGAGGGACCTGAGCAAAAATCTGATTCAGAGACTGAAAAGGACTGCAGATGCTGTTGGATTCTGACCTCTCTGCACTCGAAGTGGATTTTCTGGAGCTACAGAAGCCCAATTGGCTCGCTCTCAACGGCGTTGGAAAGTAGACATCCTGGGCTTTCCAGCAATATAAGATAGTCCATACTTTGCCCAAGATTTGATGGCCCAAACCGGTGTTCAAAGTTACCCTCAGAAATTCCAGCGTTAAACGCCGGAACTGGCACCTAAATGGGAGTTAAACGCCCAAACTGGCATAAAAGCTGGCGTTTAACTCCAAGAAGAGTCTCTACACGAAATTGCTTCATTGCTCAGCCCAAGCACACACCAAGTGGGCCCGGAAGTGGATTTTTATGTCATTTACTCATCTCTGTAAACCTTAGGCTACTAGTTTTCTATAAGTAGGACCTTTTGCTATTGTATTAAGGAGCTTTTCGATCATGTTTTTATGATTGAACTCACTTTGGGAGGCTGGCCATTCGGCCATGCCTAGACCTTGTTCTTATGTATTTTCAACGGTGGAGTTTCTACACACCATAGATTAAGGTGTGGAGCTCTGTTGTACCTCGAGTATTAATGCAATTACTATTGTTCTTCTATTCAATTCTGCTTGTTCTTTGTCCAAGATATCACTTGTTCTTCAACTTGATGAATGTGATGATCCGTGACACTCATCATCATTCTCACCTATGAACAAGGTGACTGACAACCACTTTTGTTCTACAAGCAACCAAGGCTCTAGTGAATATCTCTTGGATTCCTGATACACGATGCATGGTTGATCGCCTGACAACCGAGTGCTCGCCTGACAAACGAGCCAGCCATTCCGTGAGATCAGAGTCTTCGTGGTATAGGCGAGAACTGATGGCGGCATTCAAGAGAATCCGGAAGGTCTAACCTTGTCTGTGGTATTCTGAGTAGGATTCAATGATTGAATGACTGTGACGTGCTTCAAACTCCTAGCAGGCGGGGCGTTAGTGACAGACGCAAAAGAATCACTGGATTCTATTCCGGCCTGACCGAGAACCGACAGCTGATTAGCCATATGCTGTGACAGAGCATAGGAACATTTTCACTGAGAGGATGGGAGGTAGCCACTGACAATGGTGAAACCCTACATAAGCTTGCCATGGAAAGGAGTAAGAAGGATTGGATGAAGACAGTAGGAAAGCAGAGAGACGGAAGGGAAGGCATCTTCATACGCTTATCTGAAGTTCCTACCAATGAATTACATGAGTACCTCTATCTTTATCTTTATGCTTTATTCGTATATCACTATACCCATTTGAGTCTGCCTGACTAAGATTTACAAGGTGACCATAGCTTGCTTCATACCAACAATCTCCGTGGGATCGACCCTTACTCGCGTAAGGTTTATTACTTGGACGACCCAGTGCACTTGCTGGTTAGTTGTGCAAAGTTGTGTAGTGATCACAATTTCGCGCACCAGAGCATCAATGGATAGGAGGGCCCAAGGAAATAAAATCCAGGCCTAAGCGGCTAAATCAAGCTGTCCCTAACCATGTGCTTGTGGCATGCAGGTCCAAGTGAAAAGCTTGAGATTGAGTGGTTAAAGTGGTGATCCAAAGCAAAAAGAGTGTGCTTAAGAGCTCTGCACACCTCTAACTGGGGACTCTAGCAAAGCTGAGTCACAATCTGAAAAGGTTCACCCAGTCATGTGTCTGTGGCATTTATGTATCCGGTGGTAATACTGAAAAACAAAATGCTTAAGGCCACGGCCAAGACTCATAAAAGTAGCTGTGTTCAAGAATCAACAAACTTAACTAGGAGAATCAATAACACTATATGAAATTCTACTTTCCTATAGAAGCCAATCATTCTAAACTTCAAAGGAAAAAGTGAGATGCCAAAACTGTTCAGAAGCAAAAAGCTACAAGTCCCGCTCATCTAATTAGAATTAATATTCATTGATATTTTGGGATTTATAGTATATTCTCTTCTTTTTATCCTAATTGATCTTCAGTTGCTTGGGGACAAGAAACAATTTAAGTTTGGTGTTGGGATGAGCGGATAATTTATACGCTTTTTGGCATTTTTTAGGTAGTTTTTAGTATGATCTAGTTACTTTTTCGGATGTTTTCATTAGTTTTTATGATAAATTCACATTTCTAGACTTTACTATGAGTTTGTGTGTTTTTTTGTGATTTCAGGTATTTTTTGGCTGAAATTGAGGGACCTGAGCAAAACTCTGATAGGAGGCTGACAAAGGACTGCTGATGTTGTTGGAATCTGACCTTCCTGCACTCAAAATGGATTTTCTGGAGCTACAGAACTCTAAATGGCGTGTTCTTAATGGAGTTGGAAATTAGACATCCAGAGCTTTCCAGCAATATATAATAGTCCATACTTTATTCGTAATTAGACGATGTAAACTGGCACTCAACGCCAGTTTCATGCTGCATTCTGGAGTCAAACGCCAGAAACACGTCATGAACCAGAGTTGAATGCCCAAAACACGTTACAACTTGGCGTTCAACCCCAAGAGAAGCCTCAGCTCATGGATAGATCAAGCTCAGCCCAAGCACACACCAAGTGGGCCCCGGAAGTGAATTTATGCATCAATTACTTACTTCTGTAAACCCTAGTAGCTAGTTTAGTATAAATAGAACTTTTTACTAGTTTATTAGATGTCTTTGACTATCTAGTCTTTTGACCACATATCTGGTCCTTCTCCCTATTTTCGAATTTCATATCATATTTTGGGGGCTGGCCATTCGGCCATGCCTGGACCTTCATCACTTATGTATTTTTAACGGTGGAGTTTCTACACACCATAGATTTAGGGTGTAGAGCTCTGCTGTACCTGAAGTTTCAATGCAATTACTACTATTTTCTATTCAATTCCGCTTGTTCTTATTCTAAGATATTCTTTGCACTTCAACATGATGAATGTGATGATTCATGACACAAATCATCATTCTCAACTATGAACGCGTGACTGACAACCACTTCCGTTCTACCTTAGACCGGGCGCATATCTCTTGGATTCCTTAATCAGAATCTTCGTGGTATAAGCTAGAATTGATGGCGGCATTCATGGAAATCAAGAAAGTCTAACATTTTTTGTGGTATTCCGAGTAGGATTCCGGAATTGAATGACTGCGACGAGCTTCAAACTCGCGATTGCTGGGCGTGATGACAAACGCAAAAAAATTAAGGGATTCTATTCAAACATGATCGAGAACCGACAGATGATTAGCCGTGCTGTGATAGAGCATTTAGACCATTTTCACTGAGAGGATGGGATGTAGCCATTGACAACGGTGATGCCCTACATACAGCTTGCCATAGAAGGGAGTGACAAAGATTGGATAAAAGCAGTAGGAAAGCAGAGATTCGGAAGGAACACAGCACCTCCAAACACTTATCTGCAATTCCCATCATTGAATTACATGAGTAACTCTATCTTTATTTTCTGTTTAAATTTGTTATTATTATTCGAAAATCCAATAATCTCTTAATATAGTTGAATCCGCCTGACTGGGATTTACAAGATGACCATAGCTTGCTTCATACCAACAATCTCTATGGGATCGACCCTTACTCACGTAAGGTATTACTTGGACGACCCAGTACACTTGCTAGTTAGTTGTGCGGAGTTGTGACAAAGTGTGATTTATGTTGGAGAGCACCAAGTCTTTGGAGCCATTGTTGATGATCACAATTTCGTCCACCAATGCCTCGGGGCACAAAGTTGGCATGAAGGAGGCACAACTCTCGGGTTTTTTGGCTGGGAGGTGGAAATTTGGTATCCACGCATACGCGTGGGTGACGCGTGCGTGTGGATGATCAAAAAACTTGGTTCATGCGTATGCGTAGGTCACACATACGCGTGGGTTGGTGCTCTATTTTTCAAAATTTTTCAAAGTTCTTGCACCAAACCAAGCATCCCAAACCTCCAAACAGCTAGCAAAACACCATAAAACCTTATTTAACATACTAGACTACCAAATAAACTCAACTAACCAAACAAAACATGAAATTAAACTACTTTTACCAATATTTTCAAAAGAGAAAATGAAAAGATTTTACCATGGTGGGGTGTCTCCCATCTAGCACTTTTATTTATTGTCCTTAAGTTGGACTTATGGGGAGCTCCTCATCAAGGCGTCTTGTGCTTGAATCCATCCTTAAACATTCACCAATGCTTGGATTTCTGATCTTCATTCTTCAAAATTAATACCATCAAGTTTTGATGGAGTTCTTCATAAGCTAAGCGCTCCCAAAATTGATCCTCATGTATTTTCGGATCCCATATCTCGTTCCATTCGGGCGGTAAGCAACCTAATTGAGCACTAGTCAAACCCTTGTATTTAACCCTTGAAGTGTCAACCAAAATAAGCATTGATTTGCAATGCCAACCACGAAACATCCTTCTCTTATGCTTCATCCCACAAAGTTTCCTAAGTTGACCATCCATTTCAAGCAAGCCATATTCGAGTGGACAATAAAGCTAATAGAAATGAATTTCACCAACTCAAATATAGAAGTAGATGACAACCTAGGCAAAGAAGCTTCCAAGGGTCTTGACAAAGCGTATCACATCCTCCTTTTTCTAAGGAGCTCCACCTCTTCACAAGATTTCTCAAATTCAACCATTTGTTCATCAATTTTATCTTCTTCACCAAGAAAATTTAATGCTTGATCTTCAATTCCAAGGGAACTCAATTCTTGCTCCATCCCATCCAATTCTTCATATGGGATATGTTTTGGAGGATGTGCACTTTTCTCCTCAACATCAACTTCAATCTTGTTGGAGGGATTTTCCATGACCTTATATTCCCATGGAGACTCCACATCTCCTAAATCTTCAACCACTTCTTTCTTGTCTTCATCAATTGTAGGTTCCTCCAATTGTTCCAACACAAAGCAACAATCCTCATTTTCCACCGAAGTTTCCAATCTCTCTTTCATGCTATGCTCTTCAACCGACTCTCCACATGGGAATTTCTTGAGTGCTCAAGCATTAGGAGGCTAATCAATTTACCACCTCATTCAAGGCGTCTGTGGATTCTAGTGCCTTCCTTTGTATTTCTCTTTGTTCTTGAAGTAGAAAAGTGAGATAATCATCAAATGGGGCTTGGGGTGGATAGGAGGGTTCATTATTTTGGAGGAAGGGATCATAATAGGAAGGTGGTTCTTCTTAGTAGGGTTGTGGTGGTTCAACACTCTCCAATTTTTCCATTTGTTGCACATCACACTCCACGGTTCTCCTCCACAATCATCTTTGAACATGTTTTGCTTGTGACATGAATCCCATGAGTCTATCTTTTGACGGATGGTTGCTTTAATTTGGTCCATTGTTTCCTTGAGGCAATCCATTTCATAAGTAGGATCATATTGCTCTTGGGTTGATGGACATGAATATTCTTCCATGGGAGGTTGCGGTCGAAAGTAAAATTCATCTTGTGAGTGAAAATTTGCATACATTGGAGGTGGTTCATCTTGGTAATAGTATGGAGGAGGTGGTTCTTGGAAGTGTTGAGGTTGGAATGATGGCGGTTCTATATGTGATTCATATGGCTCATATGGTTGTTGGTGTGGTGGGTAAGGATTAGGGTCATATGGAGGTGTTTGGTAAAAAAGGGCTTGTGAGTATGGTTGAGGGTTATATTGTGGAGGGGGTTCATAGGCATATGATGGTGGTTGTTGATAGTCACAAGAAAATTCACCATAGCCATTGAATTGACAAGCATTAGGATAGGAATTATACCTATGGGAGACTGGAGGTTGTTTCCACGAAGAGTGATCAAGTCCTTGAGCCTCCTTCCATCTTTGATTGTTCCATCCTTGATGCATGTTGTCATTGAAATTACCATTTCCTACAACATAATTTGAACCAAACTCATAGCCAAGGTGATGAGAATTCATAGTGAAAAGACAAAAACAAAAACTACAAGAGATAAAGGAAACAACTACTAAACCAAAACTAGCAAACTAACAAAAGAGCAAACTATTCACAATATTAACATATATACAATAACCAATAACAAGCGCACATTTGTAAGTTCTCCAGCTACGGCGCCATTTTGATGATCGGAATTTTGATGGTGTAGAATTTCACAAATGAGATCTCGTTGTAAGTATAGTTTCTAAACCAACAAAGAATCATCTCATACAAAAACTTGGTTGTCACAAGTAACAAACCCCTAATAAAACTAATAACTGAAGTATTTAAACCTCGGGTTGTCTCTCAAAGGAATTGCAGGGAAGTGTTCTTGTTATTGGCTCTGAATTATGTTTTGGGGGTTTTGGATTAAGGGACAAGAAAAGTAAATGGCAAGAATTAAACTAATAGCTAAGAAAGCTGTTGGCAAGGAATGAGAACTAGAAGTCCTATCCTCATTATCCTCCTCAATTGTGACAAGAATTGTCCATTGCTCCACTTAGTCAACCTCTAACTATGAAGGAAAGTCAAGTGGAAATAATCAATTTGATTCCTCAAGTCCTAGTCAAATCCTAAGGAAAGACTAGCTTTAGTGGCATTCA
Source organism: Arachis stenosperma (assembly GCF_014773155.1). Lineage (NCBI taxonomy): Eukaryota > Viridiplantae > Streptophyta > Magnoliopsida > Fabales > Fabaceae > Arachis > Arachis stenosperma. The sequence continues at coordinate 86,222,628 of NC_080380.1, forward strand.
AGTCAATTAGCAACTTCCAATTATTAATCAACAAAAGAGTTTGATAACTTAAGAGTCACTAATTACTCAACCCAAGCCAAGAGAAGAAAAATCTACTCTAGCATTCTTCCAAACATTTTGTCAAACACTTGGAAGGCATAAAAGGAAAGCAAGATAACATTACAAAGAAATATAGAATCTAACACTACCTAATACAAGCAATCAACAACAACAATCAAAGAAAGCACAATTAACATGAATTACCTCAAATTGCATTAAAAGAAAATAAAAGGAACAAGAGTGTATCAACAACAAAGTGAACAAAATAAAGGAGATTATAACAAAAGAATAGAAGAACAAGATATAGCAACTAGAAATTGAGAAGGAGAAGTAGATAAAGACATGAATCAAACCTAGATCTAGAGAGAAGATAGAGCTTCTCTCTCTAGAAACCTGATGTGCGGAAAACGATCCGACATAAAACTCACCGGCAAGTGCACCGGGTCGCATCAAGTAATAAAAACTCCCGGGAGTGAGGTCGATCCCACAGGGATTGAAGGATTGAGCAATTTTGGTTTAGTGGTTGATTTAGTCAAGCGAATCAAGATTTGGTTGAGTGATTTGTGATTTGCAGAAATTAAATTGCATTGAAAGTAAAGGGAATGTGTAAATTGCATGAAATTAAAGAGGGCAGGGAATTAAAGTGCTGAATCTTAAAGAACAAGAAATTAAATGGCAAAAACTTAGAATGCAAGAAATGTAGATTGCGGAATCTTAAAGTGCAAGGAATGTAAACGGCTGGAATCGTAAAGGGGATTGGGGATTGGATTTGCAGAATTTAAACAAGGAAAAGTAAATTGCATCAAACAGAAGAGTAAAAGAGGGTTTGGGTTGAATCGGATCTGAAGCAAAACAAGTAAATGAACATGAAAAGCAAAAACAGAATGTAAACTTTGGAATCAGATCTCAGGACCCAGAGACTAGAAAACCAAGTCTAGATCTCAATGCCTTCCTAGATCCAACAAGAACAATTGCAAGGGAAATGTAAATTGCAAAGAAAGTAGATGAAGAGCAATTAACCGAAACTGAAATTCAATTAAGCAGTAAATAAACAGAGAGATCCAAGGATGAGATTGAAACAGAATTTCTTCAATTCTCCAACCCAAGATCCAAGACAATTGTAATTGAAATTGAAAGCAATAAAACTAAGAGGAAGAGAAGTGAATTCTCCTTCCCCGAAACTAAGAAATTAAAGATCACTCAATACCAAAAGCTCTCGAAAACTATTCTAAAAAAACTAAAAGAAAAAGCTCTCCGAACGACTTGAATTCTATCCTATTTATACACTTTCTTCAAATGATCTTCAAGCCTTGAGTTGGGCCTTTGCTCTTGGTGGAATTGGGTTGAGAGAGGCCTTGGTTGATTGCTCTTGGAGTTTGGAGAGGAATCAAAGTGAACCAATTGAACCGGGTTGGAGTTTTGCAAAAGTTTGAGTAAAAGTTTGAGTAAAAGTTTGAGGCTAACTTTTACTCCAACTTTTCACCTCAGCTTCCTCATTTTGCTGATACCAACGTTGGTGCAAAAGTTAGGGGTCTAACTTTTGCTCCAACGTTGGCCTTCCTTAGTGCACTTATGGCGCCAACGTTAGCCCAAAAGTTAGAGGCTAACGTTGGCGCAAACTTTTGGTGGCCAGGGGGTGTTTTTCATGTGCCAACGTTAGCCCAAAAGTTAGGGGCTAACGTTGGGGCAAACTTTTCACCCAAAAGTTTGTGCAAAAGTTTGAGGCTAACTTTTGGTCCAGCTTTTTGCTTCCTGGTTCATTTTCACTTATTCCAAAGGTTTGAGCTAAAGTTTGAGGCAAACTTTTGCTCAAACTTTTTGTCCTCTCTTCCTCCTAGCCATTCCTTCTTGCTTCAACCTTTCTCCAAGCTTTCTTCACCTATCATTAATCAACCAAACACATCAAAGCTATGCTCAAAATCATGAGATATTCATTCTTTCACAATATGTAACAAATATAGCATAAAACCTCATGAAATTGCATTAATTCATCTATGGTTGATTCAATCATAGGAAGCATGAAAATCTACCCAAATTGGCTTGCTTAGACCTCAAGAAAGTGCATAATTTAAGTGAAAACAAAAGAAAAAGACTAGTGAAACTAGGCTAAGATGACTTGTCATCAAAACCTATCCTAAAGCATGATCAAACTCAAACTAAAACTAAACTACTTGGTAACTAACTTTTTTTCCCTTCCCTTCTCATTCAATCCTTGGGTTTAATAACATCAGAATTGAGATGGATTTAGGCCTGGGAAGCCCAGAAATTGCCCCCAGCAGATTCACTTTAAGTGGGTCACGTGCGAGCACCGACGCGTATGCATGGGTCACATGTACGCGTCGCTTGACAATTTGCTATCCATGCGTATGCGTAAATCACGCGTATGCGTCACCGTGCGGCTTAACTTCCATGCTTACGCGTCTGCTGCGCGTGCGCGTCGATGAGTGTATCCCAAATCCTTGATTTTTCATGATTTCTCCACTTTGCATGCTTTTCTCTTCACTCCCTTGATCCATTCCTAGCCTTCTCATCCTGAAATCTCTAACAAACATATCAAGGAATCTAGTGGAATCAAAGATGAATCAAAATTAACAATTTAAGGGCCTAAAAAGCATGTTTTTACACTTAAGCACAATTTAGGAGAAAATTATGAAACCATGCTATTTCCTTGAATAAATGTGGGAAAAGTGGATAAAATCCACCTAAATTAGGCACAAAATATACCACGAAATAGTGGTACATCAAATCAGTACTTTCCTCTTGGAAGGTGTTTTCTTTGTCGATCCATCCAAATCTCCCCGTGGAATGAATTTGTTGCCTCTTGGTATCTTGAACATGACGTCTGTCGATTGCCTCTCTACCCCCGCTGCTATAGCTAGACACATCACCCGATGAAAAAGGAATGTTGATCTTTTTCTTTTCAATGAGTTTCCAAATTGATGTGAGTATCAAAGGCACAATGGCTATTTTCTGTTCTTCCAAAATAGCCCAAATTAGTAAAGTAGCTTTAAGTCTGACATGGGTAGCATGGGTGCTAGAAATTATATAGTTGGCTACAATCTGATGCCAAATACGTGCAGCGGCATTCAAATTGGAATAAGCAATTCTAGCGGAAATAGAATTTCTCTCCTTGTTATATTCCCATGATGCACCGGGATGGCCAATTTTCTTAAGAATAGGAGCCAAAGACATCATCCCCTTGACCACATCTACTATGATCTTTGAATAAACATCCTTCGCAGGCAGAATATGGAGAATCTTCAGAATAGCTTCTAGATCCTTGTTGAAAGTGTCCAATGTCTTCCCTCGGAGGAATACCGACTCCGCTTCCCAAGCTTGGTAGTTAGCGTAGAATTCCCGCACCATGGATTCATTAACTTCAATCGGGTGTTGGTCAAGAAATCCTCAATGAAGCGAGGCAATCCTTTCAGGAATGATCACCTTGTATTTGCTTGGAACCTTCAGTGTCCTCTTCCAATGGATTGTTCTTTTCTCGATTGCTTCATATTGGGAGTCGTCTCTTCGGTTAACCAAGACTCTTGGTCTCTCACTTTGGCAATCCATAAACCAAGTATTAGGAGGGCAAGTTGTTGGTTGTACAATCGGTGATGTGACCGGTGCTTTACCTTTCTTGTGCATCCGAGAAAGGAGAAATAAACAAATAGATATCAAGATCATATGGCAACAACAAAATAAGATCAATGAGGAAGCACAAACAATGTCAAGAAAAATTTAAATTCCTAATTGGAAGCTTTCAAAGTAGTGCCATTTGAGATAAAACAATGTGTGTATTCCAAACAGAAACCTCAATTGCCCCTGACTAACGAGGTTATATGTCACATACCCCATTAATCCAGATAATGCTGTTGGAACCCATGATGCATCCTCAATACTATCCAGGTCAAGACTCGTAAGAACTCATGTAGAATCGAGATTCATAAGGATGAAGAACGACAATGCATCATATAATAGAATCACTCATTGATTGAAATAGAAAAGTACTTGTATTAATTCATAGGAATCAGTAGAGCTCCTAACTTTAACCTAGGAGGTTTAGTTGCTCATTGATGAGGGAAAAACGATTTCCACACAAACTCACCGGCAAGTGTACCGGGTCGCATCAAGTAGTAATTACTCACAAGAGTGAGGTCGATCCCATAGGGATTGATGGATTGAGCAATTTTAGTTAGGTGATGAATTTAGTTAAGCAAACAGTTGATGATTTGGGTGAAATTTGAATAACAGAAGCTAAATTGCATAAAAACAAAAGGGAGAAGGGAGATTAACAGAATCTTAGAGTGCTGGAATGGTAAATTGCATGAAACTTAAAGTATAAGCAAGTAAAAGAGCAGAAACTTAAAGTGCAACAAAAGTAAAAGAACAGAAACTTAAATTACAAGAAATGTAAATGACTGAAACTTAAAGTGCAAGAAACTTAAATTACTAAATCTAAATTGCTGAAAACTTAAATTGCTTGAAGATTTAAAGGAATTAGGTGTTGGAATTCAAACAAAGCTGAAAATGTAAAGTGCAGTAAAATCAGAGAAGTAAGAGTTGATGAGAATTGCAGAAGATCTAAACAGAAGTGTAGATTTATAGAAGAACTAAAACAGAAATGAAAACTTGCTTCAGGATGGAATTTAAAGAAACAATTGAGATTAGATCTTCAAATTTATGAAAACAGAAACAAAGAAATCAAAAAGAAACTCAATGATGGAGAGATCTAGAAGAATTCTCCAGTCAAAGTTCCAAAAATAAAATCAAAAGAGAAAGTAGAAGTTGCAAAAGAAAGAAAATGAAAACCAGAAAGCCAAATTAAGATCCGATCTCAATTACAAAGTTCTAAACACTAAGAAAGCTCCAGAGAAAGTTCCCAATAAAATATGAAAATCAAAGGCTAGCTAAAAAGTGAAAAAATCCCCAAAGTTCAAAGTTCCAAAATTTTTCTTCTAAATCAAATCTACTCATATTTATACACTTTCTATTTTTGTCTTTGAAGCTTTGGAGTGGGCCTTTCGACTTGTGAAGAAATGGATCCAAGATGGCAATTGATTGAATTTTGGGTTTTAGGCATGCTCTAGTGGAGCGCTCCATTGGATTTTATGAGCGTAGCATTCATTTTCCTTTGGCCAAGCATGCTTCCTTCGTGGGCTTAGCTCTCCTAGCGTTCACTAAGTGAGCGCTGCGCTCAAATTGTGAGTGCTACTCCTTGTTGCTTCAATGTGTGCCCCCTCTTCGATCCTTGGCGCTCCTTTTAGTGAGCGCTATGCTTCCTTAATTGAGCGCTATGTCTAGCGCTCCCTTGGGTGCTCCCCCTTCGAGCCTTGGTGTTCCCTTTTGTGAGAGCTGCACTTCCTTAATTTGCTTGGGCAAGAGCTCGAAAATGCTCATACTTGTGAGCGTAGTGCTCACTTCTTTGAGCGTTCCTTAACTTGGCCTTGCTTTCCTTGCATCTAAGGCACGAGAATGCTCACACTTGTGAGCGTAGCGCTCACTTAATTAAGTGCCATGGTTGAGCGCTGGCCTTCCTTCCTTGTTCCCCTTGCAAGCAACCACACAAACATGTCAAAGTATCACCAAATTCACAAGGTTTCTAAATCATTCATAAAATCAACTAATTCTAGCTTAAACTCTATGATTTTGTGTCAAATAAATGATTGTTGATTGATTTAACATAATCATGAAAATCCACTCCAAATCACTTACTTATTGTGCAAGAAAGTGCATAAAACATAATGCAACAAGTGAAAAATGCATGAAAAGCTAGCATAAGATGACTTGTCATCACAACACCAAACATAAATCTTGCTTGTCCCCAAGCAAGCACTAAACATGAGAAGAAATGAAATCAAACAGAGAAGCATACATGTCCTTATTTAGCAGATAATTATCCCTGTTAGCTTTTTCTTTCTTTCTTTTGCTTAGAAAGCTTATTTCTTAATGAAAGCTTAGTGGCAAGTATTGCAGCAGCCTTTTGGCTCAATTTTCCTCAACAATTCTTCACCACAGACACTTGGCTCACAATTTCTTCTTAGGAACATTGATGCCCAGCATCTCTTTGGATCACTACTTTCGGTTGGTAATCCCGGATTAGTTAATCCAAGTTACCAAGTTTTATTATGTTAAGGATCACTGCAGGCTTGATTACTCGAGGTAGGGGATTGTTTCAATTAAGAAAAAATGTTTTCGGCTTTGAATACCTGATAAGTTTAGTAACTTAATGCAAATGGATGTCTATGATATAAATGATTTTCTGTAGGAGTTGACATGTTATGTTTGTTGTTGAATTGGTTAATTTCTGAATTTCTGGTGAAATAGATTGAATCTTCGGATTTTGGTTTTCTTTGATTGAAATAGATAATGATTGGTTTTAAATGACAGTTTTGGAAATGTTGATTTGAAATTTTGGTTTTGTTGAGTTGAGGTTGAAAAGAAGGGACCCGTGATGGGTGACAAACTCCAATTTTTAGGGGAGGTGTGATGAGTAGGAATTGTGCCGGTCTAGAATTTCACAATATAGAATCTCTTCGTTGCAAGTATAACCTAGACCGACAAGCAATCCCCACCATCAAGGTTTAAATTCAAATAAAAATTAACCGAGAGTACTTGAACCTCGAGTCATTCTCCCTCGGGCAATGCAATTAAGATGTCACACTCTTAGTTGTAAGGAGAAGGGGGGTTTTGAAGTATAGAACGAAAGATTGAAAGAACTAAGAAATGATAAAAAGGGCGATTAACGCAAGTGAAAAGGAAGATAAGGTCAAAACTAGTGAAAATGCTATAAATGCATAGAAGAGCCTTGACTTGGAAATGAAAATTAAGGAATCCTATCATTGTCATAACCACAACTATGGCAACTATGATGAGTCAATCTCGTTTCGTCAACCCCTAGCATCAAGGAGTAAGTCAAGCAAGCATAATTGACCTTAATCCATAAGTCCTAGTGATGAGCAGATATTTTATACGTTTTTGACATCATTTTCATATAGTTTTTTTGCATGCTTTGTTTAAGTTTTATTATATTTTCATAGGTTTTAGTGTAAAATTCACATTTTTGGATTCTACTTTGAGTTTTTGTATTCTTGTGCAATTTTAGGTATTTTCTGGCTGAAATTGAGGAACTGGAGCAAAAGTTTGATTCAGAGGTAGAGAAAGTGGTGCAGATGCTGTCAGGATCTGACCTCCTTGCACTCAAAAGAGCTTTTCTGGAGCTACCAAAGTTCAAATGAAAAATCCTTAACAGATATGGAAAGCTAACATCTAGAGATTTTCAGCAATGTATAATAGTCTATACTTTGCTTCATAATTGAAGGCCCAAAACTGGCGTTCAACGCCAGCCATATGCCCTATTCTGGCATCCAACACCCAGGGGAGGAGTGACCAGCGTCCAATGCCCAAAAAGGTGCCCCTAGCCAGAATTCAATGCCCTAGAGCCCTCCTAGCACGTGGCTTATCCTTTTGCTCAGCCAAAACAATCACCAAGTGGGCCCCTGAAGTGGATTTTCACGCTAAAAGACTGTTTTACCCTTCTTATATAATCCTTAGTCATTAGTTTAGTATTTAAAGGATATTCTATATCATCTTAAGGGACTTTTTGATACTTTACATGTTTCAATGTATTTCTCTATCATTATGAGTTTCTAAACCTCCTAGGTTGAAACTAGGAGCTCTGCTGAGTTTTATGGATTAATAAAAGTACTACTGTTCTATTCTCAATTCGTGTTTGATTCTATTCTAAGATGTATCTTCATTCTTCATCTTTATGAATGAATTGAACTGGCACAAGGTTATCTCTATTCTATATGGGTTCAGAGTGAGTCTTTTATCGGACAACAATGAACCCCTAGCTTGATTTTACATCTCTTAGACGGCTAATCCACGACTTCGTTGGGGATTTCTCGAGACACCAGTTCAGCCGAGGCACGGGGAGATTAGAGTCTTTGTGGTAAAGGCTAGAACCACAAGGCGCAGCATTCCCTAATCCGGAAGATTTGACCTTGTCTGTGGTATTTTCAGAAGGATCATCAAGGGAAATGAACTGCAGGAGCTTCACCCTCAATCAAACTGGATCCGCATTAACCCTGGGGTTCAGCACTAGAGGAGAATCGGCGACCTCTCAAGAAAGACGTTGATCACATACAACCAGCCATAGAAGAAATCATTTACAGTTGGAGTGGATTGTAAGACCAGAGTAATCCAGAAGAATAAAGCATCTCTAAAGCCTTAACCATCTTCTTATCACTGGTTTCACTCAATTTAAGTAATTTCATTACTATTTTACTTTTATGCATTCAAACAAACAAACAACTTTTCTATCCACCTGACTAAGATCTACAAGATAACCACAGCTTGATTCAAGTCAACAATCCTCGTGGGATCAACCTTGACTCACCTCAGGTATTACTTGGTCGACCTAGTGCACTTGCTGGTTCAGTTGTATAGAGTGTGGGTATCTGTGCACCAAGTTTTTGGTGCAGTTGTCGAGGATTGTTCGAGTTTGGACAAACTAACGGATTATCTTGTTGCTTAGATTAGGTATTGTCTTTAATTTTTGTTGAGTCTTTTATTTTCTCGTTTTTCTTTTTCAAAATAAAAAAAAATTGAAAATTTTTCAAAAACTTTTTCTTTTCTTTATTTAATTTTTGTTTTTGGTTTGAGTCTTTTGTTTGTGTTCTTGTTGAATTTTTGAATTTCTTGAGTCATTCTTCTTAAAATTTTCAAAAATAATGTCTTTTGTTTGAGTCTTGTGTTAATCTTTAAGTTTGGTATCTTTTTGAGTATTTTCTTTAAAAAATTTTCGAAAGTAGTGTTCTTGGTTTTCAAAATTTTTAAATTTGGTGTCCTTTGTGTGTTCTTTGTTTCTTTGAATCTTTGAGTTTTGTTCTTGGTGTTCTTCTTGTTCTTCAAGTTGTCCTTGTTTTTCTTCTTATTTTGATCTTTAAAAACTTCACGTTTGGTGTTTTTAGGTGTTTTTCTTTAAAATTTTCGAAAACTAGGTGTCTTAGATCTAAAAATTTTTAAGTTTGGTGTCTTTTTCTTATTTTCTCTTTCTTCATTAAATTCAAAAACCAAAAAAATAAAATATCTTTTCTTATCTTTTTTTTTTTGAAATTTTCGAAATTCTTGCTTGTTTTGATTTAAAAATTTTAAATTTGGTGTTTTCTTGTTTGTCAAGTCAAAATTAAATTTCAAAATCATATCTTTTTAAAGTCTTTTCAAATCTTTTCTTTTAATTTCATTCTTTCTTATCTTATCTTATCTTTCTTTTAAAATTTAAATTTCAAATCTTTTTAAATTAAAAACTATCTTTTCAAATTTGATTTCAAATCTTTTTAAGTTAAAACTTATCTTTTTCTTAACTTCCTTATCTTATCTTTCTCTTATCAAAATTCAAAATCAAATTTCAAATTTTATCTTTTTCAAGTCTTCTTCAAATATTTTTAATTTCTTATGATATCTTATTAAATTTCAAATCTTAAATTAAAATCTTTTCTAATCTTTTATCTTATCTTGCTTTCAAATCTTCCTTAATTAGTTAATTGTTTTCTCTTCTTTTTCAAAACTTCCTAACTACTTCTTCTCTCTTCTAATTTTTGAAAATATCTTTTCTATTTCTCTCTCTTCTTTTTTGAAAATCATCATCTAATTTTTAAATCTTTTTAGTTCATTAAGCTTCTTTTTTTGATTTCGATAAACAATTAAAATAAAAACAAAAATATTTTAATTCTAGTTTCACTTCTAATTTTCGAATTCTTCTCCTTCTATAGCTGAATTCTTTCTTCCTCTTCTCTATCATCATTCTTATTTCCCTTATTCTTTACATCTCACAGGGAGTCCTCTGTTCATAGAGCTCATATTCTTCTTCTTTCTTGTTTTCTTTTTCTTGTTTATGACTAGGAACAGAGACAAAAAACCTCTCTTTGATCCTGATCCTGAACCTGAGAAGACCCTAAGGAGGTGCCTACAACAAGCTAGAGAATAACACTCTGGAAGGGACCTCACAGATTTATTCGAACAAGAAACAAGAAATACAGACATGGCAGATAATGCTAATAGTGGAGGAGAAGCAAGAAAGGTTCTTGGAGCCTATACTGTACCCAATTCTGACTTTTATGGGCGCAGCATATCAATTCCTGCCATCAATGCCACCAACTTTGAGCTGAAACCTCAAATGGTCACCTTAGTTCAACAGAACTGCCAGTACCAAGGACTTCCACTGGAAGATCCAAATAAATTCTTATCTGACTTTTTGCAGATATGTGACACAGTCAAGACCAATAGAGTGAGTCTGAGGTCTATAAACTTATGGTCTTTCCTTTTGCTGTAAGAGACAAAGCTAGATTATAGTTAGATTTTCAACCGAAAGAGAGTCTTGACACATAGGAGAATGTGGTCAATGCATTCTTGATCAAGTTCTTTCCACCTCAAAAGTTGAGCAGACTTAGGGTGGAAGTTCAAACCTTCAGACAAAAAGAGGGTGAATCCCTCTATGAAGCTTGGGAGAGGTATGGTGCACGAAACTGGAAATCACAATTCTTTTCACAACTTCGCACAACTAACCAGCAAGTGCACTGGGTCGTCCAAGTAATATCTTACGTGAGTAAGGGTCGAATTCCACAGAGATTGTTGGCTTGAAGCAAGCTATGGTTATCTTGTAACTCTTAGTCAGGATAATAATAATTCTCAGTTTTGATTGGTAGTAAATAAAAAGCATGGATTAAATAATACTTGTTAAGCAGTAATGGAGAATATGTTGGAGTTTTGGAGATGCTCTGTCTTCTGAATCTCTACTTTCCCCCTATCTTCTTCTTCACGCACGCAAGGTTGCCCCTATGGCAAGCTATGTGTTGGTGGATCACAATTGTCAATGGCTACCATCCGTCTTCTCAGTGAAAAGGGTCCAGGTGCGCTGTCACCGCACGGCTAATCATCTGTCGGTTCTCACTTATGCTAGAATAGGATCCTTTGATCCTTTTGCGTCTGTCACTACGCCCAACCCTTGTGAGTTTGAAGCTTGTCATAGTCATTCAATCCTTGAATCCTACTCGGAATACCACAGACAAGGTTTAGACTTTCCGGATTCTCAAGAATGCTGCCAATGGATTCTAGCTTATACCACGAAGACTCTGATTAAGGAATCCAAGAGATACTCATTCAATCTAATGTAGAATGGAGGTGGTTGTCAGGCACGCGTTCATAGATTGAGAATGGTGATGAGTGTCATGGATCATCACATTCATCATATTGAAGTGCGAATGAATATCTTAGATAGAAACAAGCGTGTTTGAATAGAAAACAGAAATAATTGCATTAATCCATCGAGACACAGCAGAGCTTCTCACCCCCAACCATGGAGTTTAGAGACTCATACCGTCAAAAAGTACCAAGTTCAGATCTAAAAATGTCATGAGATACAAAATAAATCTGTAAAAGTTCTTTAAATACTAAATTAGTAACCTAGGTTTACAGAAAATGAGTAAAGTGAGATAGATAGTGCAGAAATCCACTTCTGGGGCCCACTTGGTGTGTGCTGGGGCTAAGACTTGAGCTTTTCACATGCCTGGGCTGTTTCTGGAGTTAAACGCCAGGTTGTAACCTGTTTTGGGCATTTAACTCCAACTTGTAACCTGTTTCTGGCGTTTAACGCCAGAATGAAACATGGAACTGGCGTTAAAAGCCAGTTTACGTCATTTATCTTCGAGAAAAGTATGGAGTATTATATATTGCTGGAAAGCCCTAGATGTCTACTTTCCAACGCAATTGAGAGCGCACTAATTGGACGTCTGTAGCTCCAAAAAATCTATTCCGAGTGCAGGGAGGTCAGAATCCAACAGCATCAGCAGTCCTTTTTCAGCCTGAATCAGATTTTTGCTCAGATCCCTCAATTTCAGCCAGAAAATACCTAAAATGACAGAAAAACACACAAACTCATAGTAAAGTCCAGAAATATGAATTTTACCTAAAAACTAATAAAAATATACTAAAAACTAACTAGAACATACTAAAAACTACATGAAAATACCCCCAAAAAGCGTATAAAGTATCCACTCATCACAACACCAAACTTAAACTGTTGCTTGTCCCCAAGCAACTAGATAAATAAAATAGGATAAAAAGGAAATAAAGAAGAAATAATATCTCAGAGTTTTAAGTGAAGCTCAGATTCTAATTAGATGAGCGGGACTAGTAGCTTTTTGCCTCTGAACAGTTTTGGCATCTCACTTTATCCTTTGAAATTCAGAATGATTGGCATCCATAGGAACTCAGAATTCAGATAGTGTTATTGATTTGATGCTAGGGCATCTAGGCCAGTTTCACTGACCTTTTCTTTACTATTTTAGGGTAGTTTCATACATTTTCTTAGTGAATAAGGCAAGTTTTGGATGAAAATACACTTACACCTTGATTCAAGCAACTATTGTGAATTTTACATGATTTCATAAGGATTTTGCAAGGATTGAATGACAAATTAATGATGCATAATCTCATGACTTGGGCTAGAGCTTTGATGCACTTTATTTGCTTGATTTCAGGACAAAGGAAGCAAGGAAGAACCACGTTAGTAGCCACGTTAATCTAGTTAACGTGACCACTAACATGGAATGGGAATGAGCTTGCAACGTTAATGAGAAAAGTGATCACCAATAACGCCTGCGAAGCCATCATAAGTCCACGTTAATTGCCATGTTAACTAGGTTAACGTGGTAGTTAACGTGGAGATAAAGAGAGCTCCAGCGTTAGTGGTAAACGTGAACACCACTAACGCTCCAAAATTTGGCAATTAGCCACGTTAAGAGTCACGTTAACTTAGTTAACGTGAACTCTAAAATGGAAGGGAGGAACAATGCCAACGTTAGTGACACTCACCTTTGTCACTAACGTTGGATTAAGCTAGCATTGCCCACGTTAGTGGTCACGTTAAGACCACTAACATGAAAGTTAATGTGGAGCTAAGATTGATGAGCCAACGTTAGTGACACTCACCTTTGTCACTAACGTTGGAGATGGCATTCACTACCACGTTAGTGGCCATGTTAACTTAGGTAACGTGAGCTCTAACATGGAGAGTAGGGGCGTTTGGAGCATTAGTGACAAAGGTAAGTGTCACTAACGCTCTCGAAGATAGGCATGCCCACGTTAAGAGCCACGTTAGTTATACTAACGTGAACTCTAACATAGGGACAAAGGGCACAAGGCAACGTTATTGGAAAAGGTGATTCCCAATAACGCTTGCGAAGGTTCATAAGGGAACGTTAGTGGTCACGTTAGTGCCACTAACATTGAAGTTAACATGGACTATATGGGGATGGAACGTTAGTGAAAAAGGTTATTGCCACCAACATTCTCGAACCCACAATTTCACTTAACGTTAACATCACTAACGCCCATGCCTAACTCACACTTTTCTACAAGCTGAGCCCACTAAAGATTGTAACTGCTTCAACTCAAGATCTAAGGCCCACATCCAAGACTAGAAGAACTCACTAGAAGATCAAGAAGAGTAGTATATATAGGAGTAGTTTTGAACTATAGAAGAGCTTGGCACTTTGGAGAACTACCCACTGTATATTTACTCTTCTGCATTTTGAAGCATGTATTCTTTTCTGCCATTTTCCATTTCTAGAGCTATGAACAACTAAACCCGTTTCATTGGGTTAAGGAGCTCTGTTGTAATTTGATGGATCAATTATAGTTTTCATTCTTCTTCTTCTTTCTTCTCTTTTGATTTACTAGAAAGCTTTCGATCTTAATTCAATTGGTTAGTTGTCTTGGAAAAGAAACTCTCCATAATTGGATCTCCTTTGAGCCTTGGAAAAGGGATGAGGAGATCATGCTAGAAATGCTTTCTCATGTTGGACCAAATTGGGGTCTGGGCGGATATAGTGACATGTAATCCTCCCAACACTTTGATTTGGAAATACATGTGGTATAATCAGTGACAATACTTCATCTCTTCCCATGAGCAATTAAATCAAGGAATTGGGCAATTGTTCAAGCTTAGAGAGATTGGATTGCCAAGGAATTGGGATCCAATCACCTAAGATTGCCAAGGAGATCAATAGATGCATTGATTGAGGGAGAGATGAAAATGAACTTGATAAGAGAATACAACATCTCCTGAGCCCAATGAATTCCCCATTTCTGATCTTATCCATTCTCTTTACTTTTTGCCATTTATTTCCCTGCTCATTTCCCCGAATCCCCATTTAAGATTCTGCACTTTATTTTCTTTTATTTACTTTTTCGCTATTTAATTTTATGCAATTCTCAAACTATACTCTGTTTAGCTCAACTAGCATACTCTTTCGACTAAAGTTGCTTGACCAATAAATCCCTGTGGGATTCGACCTCACTCTATTGTGAGTTTTTACTTGACAACAATTCGGTATACTTGCCCAAGGGAAATTTGTTGAGAGACAAGTTTTCATGCATCATGATTCTTCTATTTCAATTTATCGATTCTTGAATACAGTTACTTATGAGTCTTGGCTGTGACCCTAAGCATTTTGTTTTCCAGTATTACCACCAGATAGATAAATGCCACAGACACATAACTGGGTGAACCTTTTCAGATTCTAACTCAGCTTTGCTAAAGTCCCCAGCTAGAGGTATCCAGAGTTCTTAGGTACACTCTTTTGTTTTGGATCACGACTTTAACCACTCAGTCTCAAGCTCTTCACCTAGACCTTCATGACACAAGCACATGGTTAGAGACAGCTTGATTTAGCTGCTTAGGCCAGGATTTTATTCCTTTAGGCCCTCCTTTCCGTTGATGCTCAAAGCAATGGATCCGTTTTTTCCTTGCCTTTTGGTTTAAAGGGCTATTGGCTTTTTCTGCTTCTCTTTTTTTTCACTGCTTTTTCTTGCTTCAAGAATCAATTTCATGATTTTTCAGATTATCAATAACATTTCTCTTGTTCATCATTCCTTCAAGAGCCAACAGATTTAACATTCATAAACTCCACCATCAAAATTATGCACTGTTCAGGCATTCATTCAGAAGACAAAAAGTATTGCCACCACATATAAATAATTTGAATTTTTCTTATTAAAAACTCAAAAAAATATTGCCTCCTTATTCTAAAAATCTGCTATTTTATTAATGTTTGATGATGATGAGAAAAATAAATTATAGCTTAATTGGAGATAAAATCAAAATAAAGATACTAATTACTACTACTCATATATAACTTGTAAGGTAAATTCCTAATAAGAATAATTATCACAGAGTTAAGGCTAAGATTAGGACTCAACAACCTTTATTTTGGAAAGTGGATGCTCCTTTAGTCTGTGGGGTGCTTAGCCCTTCAAGAGATAGCTTCTGATGCTTCAGTTCCTTCAGTTCACGCCCTTGCTCTTCTTGTTCCCCAAGCAGTTTGCAAAGCATGCTATTTTGATTTTTTTGTTCTTCCTTTAGTTGGTCCATAGCTTCTTGCAACTTGGTAATAGATGCTTCAAGACGCTCCCAGTATTCAATTTGAGGGATTTTCGAGAGGAACTGCTGTGCTTTCCTCTTGATGGGGTCGTCCTGCACTTGTTGTCCTTCCATTGATTTTTTTGGTGATTGGTTGCTCAACTGAGATATACTCATTTACTCTCATCTTTACCCTAGCATCTTTACATAGCATAGAGATTAAGCTTGGATCAGCCAATTTGGCATCTTTGGAGTTCTTGTTTGTAATTGTGTAAAGTTCACAAGAAATCAGCTGATGAACTTCTACTTCTTTTCCCAACATAATGCAATGGATCATTACTGCTCTTTTGATGGTGACTTCAGAGCGGTTGCTAGTGGGCAGTATAGAACGCCCAATGAAGGCCAGCCAGCCTCTGGCGACTAGTTTGAGATCTCCTCTCTTGAGTTGGTTTGGGACACCCTTTGTGTTGGTTGTCCACTTAGTTCCAGGGAGGCATATGTCCTCTAGAATTTCGTCCAAGCTCTTATTTGTTCTCATCATTCTCCTATTAAAGGAGTCTGGGTCATCTTGTAGTTGAGACAGATTGAAGATCTCTCTTATTTTGTCAGGGTAGAGGTGAACAATCTTTCCTCTGACCAGAGTTTGATAGTCATAGAAGGCGGTTCTAGCTATTCTCTGCCTGTCTGTTTGCCACAGATTAGAGTAAAATTCTTGAACTATGTTTCTTCCCACCTTTATTTTAGGATTAGCTAGGATTTCCCAGCTCCTGTTTTGAATTTGCTCTTGGATCTCTGGATATTCGTCTTCTTTCAGATCGAATTAAACTTCTGGGATCACTGACCTTAGACTCATTATTTTGTAGTAATGGTCTGAATGATCTTTGGTTAAGAACTTCCCTTAATTCCAAAGTGGTTTTGGAATATTCTCTTTCTTGCCTCTTGGAATGGTTTGTTTTCCCTTAGGAGCCATGATCTTAGTGGGTATTGGTTTAGTGATCACAGATAAATACAGCAAACTTAGAGGTTTGCTTGTCCTCAAGCAAAAGAAAGGAAAGGAGAGGGATAGAGGGAGAGCCAAGTTCGAATTGTGGAGGAGAGGAGGGAAGGGGGTGGATTTTTTGAAGAAGATAGGATAGAAGATATGATTTGTAAAAGATAAGTATGATAGGAAAAAGATGTAATTTAAAATTGAAAAGATATGTAAGATATTTGAAAAAGATAAATTTGAATTTTGAAAAGAAGATATGATAAGTGTAAAAAGATTTGAGAAGAATTTAAAAAGATTTGAAAAGAATTCAAAAAGATAAATGAGTTTTGAAAAAGGTTTGAAAAGATATTGAAGAAAAATTAAGAAATATGTTTAGGATTAAAAATTTTTCGAAATTGAAGTTGAAAGGTGAGAGTTTGTAACATGTTTATGCAAGAAATCATGAATTGAAACATGAAAAATGGAAAAAATTTGAAGTCAAAACGAAGTTACCTTCTCCCCACAATCCTGCGTTAAACGCCCAACTGCTGCATGTTTTGGGCATTTAACGCCCATTTGTAGCTTCTCCTGGGCGTTTAACGCCCAGCTGTAGCTTCTGGCTGGCGTTAAACGCTAGAAAATCCTTTATCACTGGGTGTTTTTCTGAACGCCCAAGATGCTGCAAATCTGGCGTTAAACGCTCAGAATGGTATCCATTCTGGCATTTAACGCCCAAATGGCTATCCCTACTGGCGTTAAACACCTAGTAGATGCTTCTTTTGGGCGTTTAACGCCCAAAAAAGCTTTTACTGGCATTTTCGCACCAATGAGCTTCTTTTTGCTATTTTATCCTCTGAATCCTTCTGTAACTCTGTGAACTCATGCAATTGATACTTTACCTTGAAGATAATTAATATGAACCTGTAAATTTATCATTTAATTAACAAATAAGCTTTGTTAATGGCTGGGTTGCTGATGAGCGGATAATTTATACGCTTTTTGGCAATATTTTTAGGTAGTTTTTAGTAAGTTCAAGCTACTTTTAGGGATGTTTTCATTAGTTTTTATGTTAAATTCACATTTCTGGACTTTACTATGAGTTTGTGTGTTTTTCTATGATTTCAGGAAATTTCTGGCTGAAATTGAGGGACTTGAGCAAAACTCTGAAAAAGGCTGGCAAAAAGGACTGCTGATGCTGTTGGAATCTGACCTCCCTGCACTCGAAATGGATTTTCTGGAGCTACAGAACTCCCATTGGTGCGCTCTCAACGGCGTTGGAAAGTAGACATCCAGAGCTTTCCAGCAATATATAATAGTCCATACTTTATTCGGAAATTGACGACGTAACTTGGCGTTGAACGCCAAGCACATGCTGCTGTCTGGAGTTAAACGCCAGAAACACGTCATGATCCGGAGTTGAACGCCCAAAACACGTTATAACTTGGAGTTCAACTCCAAGAGAAGCCTCAGCTCGTGGATAGATCAAGCTCAGCCCAAGCATACACCAAGTGGGCCCCGGAAGTGGATTTATGCATCAATTACTTACTTATGTAAACCCTAGTAGCTAGTCTAGTATAAATAGGATAATTTACTATTGTATTAGACATCTTTTGACAGTTTAATCTTTTGACTGTTTAGTCTTTGATCACTCGGTCTTTTGATCATTTAGGGGGCTGGCCATTCGGCCATGCCTGAACCTTTCACTTATGTATTTTCAACGGTGGAGTTTCTGCACACCATAGATTAAGGGTGTGGAGCTCTGCTGTACCTCAAGTTTCAATACAATTACTATTATTTTCTATTCAATTCTCTTTTATTCTTATTCCAAGATATACGTTGTACAACACTTTGATAAATGTGATGATCCGTGACACTCATCATCATTCGCACCTATGAACGCGCGTGATTGACAACCACTTCCGTTCTACCTTAGGCCGGGCGCATATCTCTTAGATTCCCCAACAGAATCTTCGTGGTATAAGCTAGAATTGATGGCAGCATTCATGAGAATCTGGAAGGTTTAAACCTTGTCTGTGGTATTCCGAGTAGGATTCCGGGATTGAATGACTGTGACGAGCTTCAAACTCCTAAAGGCTGGGCGTTAGTGATAGACGCAAAAGAATCAAGGGAAACTATTCCAACCTGATTGAGAACCGACAGATGATTAGCCGTGCTGTGACAGAGCATAGGACCATTTTCACTGAGAGGATGGGATGTAGCCATTGACAACGGTGATGCCCTACATAAAGCTTGCCATGGAAAGGAGTAAGAAGGATTGGATGAAAGCAATAAGAAAGTAGAGATTCGAAAGGATTCCAGCATCTCCGCACGCCTATCTGAAATTCCCACTATTGATTTACATAAGTATTTCTATCCCTTTTTATTTTTTATTTACTATTAATTTTCGAAACCCATAACCATTTAATCTGCCTAACTGAGATTTACAAGGTGACCATAGCTTGCTTCATACCAACAATCTCTGTGGGATCGACCCTTACTCACGTAAGGTATTACTTGGATGACCCAGTACACTTGCTGGTTAAGTTGAACGGAGTTGTGTCCACACATAGTTGAAAAAGCAATGAATTTTACAAAATACAATAACAAAGGAATCACAATTTCGTCCACCAAGTTTTTGGCGCCGTTGCCGGGGATTGTTCGAGTTTGGACAACTGACGGTTCATCTTGTTGCTCAGATTAGGTAATTTTCTTTTCAAAAACTTTTTCAAAATTTTTCTTTTCTTTTTCGTTTTTCCAAAAATAGTTTCGAAAAAAAATTAATAAAAATCCAAAAAAATCATAAAATCATAAAAACCAAAAAATATTTTGTGTTTCTTGTTTGAGTCTTGAGTCAATTTTTAAGTTTGGTGTCAATTGCATGCTTTAAAAATTTTCTTGCAATTTTTTCGAAAATTTCATGCATTCATAGTGTTCTTCATGATCTTCAAGTTGTTCTTGGTAAGTCCTCTTGTTTGATCTTGATGTTTTCTTGTTTTGTGTTGTTTGTTGTTTTTCATATGCATTTTTTGTTTGTTAGAGTCCATGCATTAAAGATTTCTAAGTTTGGTGTCTTACATGTTTTCTTTGCATCAAAATTTTTTTTTCAAAATTATGTTCTTGATGTTCATCATGATCTTCAAAGTGTTCTTGGTGTTCATCTTGACATTCATAGTGTTCTTGCATGCATTAAGTGTTTGATCCAAAATTTTCATGTTTTGGGTCATGTTTGTGTTTTTCTCTCTCGTAATTAAAATTCAAAAATAAAAAATATAGCTTTTCCTTATTTGTCTCCAAATTTTCGAAATTTTGGGTTGACTTGGTCAAAAATTTTCAAAATTAGTTGTTTCTTACAAGTCAAGTCAAATTTTCAATTTTAAAAATCTTATCTTTTCAAAATCTTTTTTAAAAATCATATCTTTTTCATTTTTTTTCTATTTTTCGAAAATTTCAAAAATCTTTTTCAAAATATTTTCAAAATCTTTTTCTTATCTTTATATCATATTTTCGAAAATTCACTAATAATTAATGTGATTGATTCAAAAATTTGAAGTTTGTTACTTTCTTGTTAAGAAAGGTTCAATCTTTAAGTTCTAGAATCTTATCTTGTAGTTTCTTGTTAGTGAAGTAAGTAATTTCAAATTTTTAAAATTAAATCTTTTTTATCTCTTATCTTATCTTTTTTCAAAAAATTTTATCTTTCTCAAAATTTGATTTCAAAATATCTTATCTAACTTCTTATCTTCTTATCTTTTTAAAATTTGATTTCAAATGTTTTTCAATCAACTAACTAACTTTTTGTTTGTTTCCTATCTTTTTCAAAACCACTTAACTACTTTTCCCTCTCTAATTTTCGAAAATATCTCACCCCTTTTTCAAAAATTCTTTTTAATTAACTAATTGTTTCATGTTTTAATTTTAATTACATCTTATCTCTAATTTTCGAAATCACTAACCTTTTTTTCAAAATTATTTTCGAAATTCTCCCTCTCTTTTCTTATTCTATTTAATTATTTAATTACTAACACTTCTCTTCACCTCTCTCCATCTAAATATCCGAATCCCCTCTTCTACATTCTTCTCCCCTTTCTTCTTCTACTAACATAAAGGAATCTCTATACTGTGACATAGAGGATTCCTCTTTCTTGTCTTGTTTTCTTCTCTTTCATATGAGCAGGAACAAAGATAAAGGCACTCTTGTTGAAATTAATCCAGAACCTGAAAGGACACTGAAGAGGAAATTAAGAGAAGCTAAGTTACAACAATCCAGAAACAACCTTTCAGAAATTTTCGAACAAGAGAAGGAGATGGCAGCCGAAAATAATAATAATGCAAGGAGAATGCTTGGTGACTTCACAAAGCCTACGTCCATATTTGATGGAAGAAGCATCTCCATTCCTGCCATTGGAGCCAACAACTTTGAGCTGAAACCTCAGCTAGTTGCTTTAATGCAACAAAACTACAAGTTTTATGGACTTCCATCTGAAGATCCTTATCAGTTTTTAACTGAGTTCTTGCAGATCTGTGAGACTGTAAAGACGAATGGAGTTGATCCTGAAGTCTATAGACTCATGCTTTTCCCTTTTGCTGTAAGAGACAGAGCTAGAATATGGTTGGATTCACAACCTAAGGATAGCCTGGACTCCTGGGATAAGCTGGTCACAGCCTCCTTGGATAAATTCTTTCCTCCTCAAAAGCTGAGCAAGCTGAGAGTGGATGTTCAAACCTTCAAACAAAAAGATGGTGAATCCCTCTATGAAGCTTGGGAAAGATACAAGCAGCTGACCAAAAGATGTCCATCTGACATGTTTTCAGAATGGACCACATTAGATATATTCTATTATGGTCTATCTGAATTTTCGAAAATGTCATTGGACCATTCTGCAGGTGGATCTATTCACCTAAAGAAAACGCCTGAAGAGGCTCAAGAACTCATTGATATGGTTACAAACAACCAATTCATGTACACTTCTGAGAGGAATTCCGTGAATAATGGGATACCTCAGAAGAAAGGAGTTCTTGAAATTGATACTCTGAATGCCATATTGGCCCAGAACAAAGTGTTGACTCAACAGGTCAACATGATCTCTCAAAATCTGAATGGATGGCAACATGCATCCAACAGTACTAAAGAGGTAGCTTCTGAAGAAGCTTATGATCCTGAGAACCCTGCCATGGTAGAGGTTAATTACATGGGTGAACCTTATGGAAACACCTATAACTCATCTTGGAGAAATCATCCAAATTTCTCATGGAAGGATCAACAAAAGCCTCAACAAGGCTTTAACAATGGTGGACGCAATAGGCTGAGCAATAGCAAGCCTTTTCCATCATCTTCTCAGCAACAGACAGAGAATTCTGAACAAAACACTTCTAATTTAGCCAATCTAGTCTCTGATCTGTCAAAGGCCACTTTCAGTTTCATGAGTGAAACAAGATCCTCCATCAGAAATCTGGAGGCACAAGTGGGCCAGCTGAGTAAGGAAGTCATTGAAACTCCTCCCAGTATTCTCCCAGGCAATACAGAAGAGAATCCAAAAGGAGAGTGCAAGGCCATTCATATAATCAACATGGCCGAATGCACAAGGAAGGAGGAGGACGAAAATCCTAATGAGGAAGACCTCCTGGGACGTCCCTCAAGCAAGAAGGAGTTTCCTATTAAGGATCCAAAGGAATCTGAGGCTCATATAGAGACCATAGAGATTCCATTAAATCTCCTTCTGCCATTCATGAGCTCTGAAGACTATTCTTCCTCTGAAGAGGATGAAGATGTGACTGGAGAGCAAGTTGCTCAATATTTAGGAGCTATCATGAAGCTGAATGCCAAGTTGTTTGGTAATAAGACTTGGGAAAGTGAACCTCCCTTACTCATTAATGAACTAGATACCTGGATTCAGCAAACTCTACCTCAAAAGAAACAAGATCCTGGCAAGTTTTTGATACTTTGTACCATAGGCACCATGACCTTTGCAAAAGCTCTGTGTGATCTGGAGTCAGGGATAAATCTTATACCACTCTCTGTAATGGAGAAGCTGGGGATCATTGAGGTACAACCTGCCTTGTTCTTATTACAATTGGCAGACAAGTCATTGAGACAAGCTTATGGAATAGTGGAGGACGTGTTAGCAAAGGTTGAAGGCCTTTACATCCCTGCTGATTTCATAATCTTAGACACTAGGAAGGAAGAGGATGAATGCATCATCCTTGGAAGACCTTTCCTAGCCACAGCTGGAGCTGTGATAGATGTCAACAAAGGTGAATTAGTCCTTCAATTGAATAGGGACTACCTTGTGTTTAAGGCACATGGCCATCCCTCTGTGACAAAAGAGAGTAAGTATGAAGAGCTTCTCTCAGTTCAGAGTCAAGAAGAGCCCCCACAGTCAAACTCTAAGTTTGGTGTTGGGAGGCCACAACCAAACTCTAAGTTTGGTGTTAAGACCCCATATCCAAACTCTAAGTTTGGTGTTGGGACTATACAACATTGACCTGATCACCTTGTGGCTCCATGAGAGCCACTGTCAAGCTATTGACATTAAAGAAGCGCTTGTTGGGAGGCAACCCAATTTTATTTATCTAATTTTTTTATTTATTTTATTTTATTGTTATTTTGTGTTTTATTAGGTACATGATCATGAGGAGTCACGAAAAAGAATATAAAAATTAAAAACAGAATCAAAAAATAGCAGAAGAAAAATCACACCCTGGAGGAAGCACAGGCTGGCGTTCAACACCAGTAAGGAGCATCTGGCTGGCGTTCAACGCCAGAACAGAGCATGAATCTGGCGCTGAACGCTAGAAACAAGCAACATTCTGGCGCTGAACGCCAGGAATGTGCCTAGAAGAAAAGCTGGCGCTGAACGCCAGTAACAAGCATGAAACTGGCGTTCAACGCCAGAAACATGCTTTACATGGGCGTTGAACGCCCAGAACGTGCACCACTCGGCGTTTAAACGCCAGAATGGTGTGCAAAGGCATTTTACATGCCTATTTGGTGCAGGGATGGAATTCCTTGACACCTCAGGATCTATGGACCCCACAGGATCCCCACCTACTATATTCCCACCTTACCTCCTAATCTTATTTTACTCTTCCCCATGTCACACTTCCCAAAAACCCTTCACCAATCACCTCAATCTCTCTTCCCAATCACTTATTCACCACTCACATCCATCCACTCTTCCCCATAAACCCCACCTACCTTCAAAATTCAAAAACGTTTTCCCACCCAATCCCACCCTAAATGGCCAAACCTACCCTATCCCCTCTCCCTATATATACCCTTCCATTCTACTTCATTTTTACACAACACTACCCCCTCTACTATACCTTGGCCGAATCCATCTCCCCTCACTCTCCTCTATTTTCTTCTTCTTCTTCTTCTTCTCTTCTTTCTTCTCTTGCTCGAGGGCGAGCAATATTTTAAGTTTGGTGTGGTAAAAGCATAAGCTTTTTGTTTTTCCATTACCATCAATGGCACCTAAGGCCGGAGAATCCTCTAGAAAAGGAAAAGGAAAGACAAAAGCTTCCACCTCCGAGTCATGGGAGATGGAAATATTCATCTCCAAGAGCCATCAAGACCACTTCTATGATGTTGTGGCAAAGAAGAAGGTGATCCCTGAGGTCCCTTTCAAGCTCAAGAAAAATGAGTATCCGGAGATCCGACATGAAATCTGAAGAAGAGGTTGGGAAGTCCTAACCAACCCCATGCAACAAGTCGGAATCTTAATGGTTCAAGAGTTCTATGCCAATGCATGGATCACTAGGAACCATGATCAAAGTATGAACCCGAGTCCAAAGAATTATCTCACAATGGTTCGGGGGAAATACTTAGATTTTCGTCCGGAGAATGTGAGATTGGCATTCCACTTGCCCATGATGCAAGGAGATGAACGCCCCTACACTAGAAGGGTCAACTTTAATCAAAGGTTGGACCAAGTCCTTACGGACATATGTGTGGAAGGAGCTCAATGGAAGAGAGACTCCAAAGGCAAGCCAGTCCAACTAAGAAGACTGGACCTCAAGCCTGTAGCTAGAGGATGGTTGGAGTTCATTCAACGCTCCATCATTCCCACTAGCAACCGATCTGAAGTTACTGTGGATCGGGCCATCATGATTCATAGCATCATGATTGGAGAGGAAGTAGAAGTTCATGAGGTCATCTCTAATGAAATCTACAAAATAGCCGACAAGCCCTCCACCATGGCACGGCTAGCTTTTCCTCACCTTATTTGCCATCTATGTTACTCAGCTGGAGTTATCATAGAAGGAGACATCTCCATTGAAGAGGATAAGCCCATCACCAAGAAGAGGATGGAGCAAGCAAGAGAGACCCTTCACGGTTCTCAAGAGATGCATGAGGAAGCTCATCATCAAGAAATCCCTGAGATGCCTCAAGGGATGCACTTTCCTCCCAACAACTATTGGGAACAACTCAACACTTCCTTAGAAGATTTGAGCCACAATGTGGAACAATTAAGGGTGGAACATCATGAGCACTCCATCATTCTCCAAGAAATAAGAGAAGATCAAAGAGCAATGAGGGAGGAGCAACAAAAGCAAGGAAGGGACATAGAAGAGCTTAAGGACATTGTTGGTCCTTCAAGAAGAAGACGCCACTAAGGTGGATTCATTCCTTGTTCTTATTTCTTTCTGTTTTTCGGTTCCCATGTTATGTTTATCTATGCTTAGTGTCTCTACTTCATGATCATTAGTATGTAGTAACTATGTCTTAAAGCTATAAATAAAATCCATTAATCCTTCACCTCTCTTAAATGAAATATGTTTTAATTCAAAAGAACAAGAAGTACATGAATTTTGAATTTATCCTTGAATTTAGTTTAATTATATTGATGTGGTGACAGTACTTTTTATTTTCTGAATGAATGCTTGAACAGTGCATATGTCTTTTGATATTGTTGTTTATGAATGTTAAAACTGTTGGCTCTTGAAAGAATGATGAACAAAGAGAAATGTTATTGATGATCTGAAAAATCATGAAATTGATTCTTGAAGCAAGAAAAAGCAGTGAATAGCAAAAGCTTGCGAAAAAAAAGAAAGAAAATGGCGAAAAAAAATATATAGAAAGAAAAAGAAAAAGTAAATAGAAAAAGCCAATAGCCCTTAAAACCAAAAGGCAAAGGTAAAAAGGATCCAAGGCTTTGAGCATCAATGGATAGGAGGGCCCAAGGAAATAAAATCCAGGCCTAAGCGGCTAAATCAAGCTGTCCCTAACCATGTGCTTGTGTCATGAAGGTCCAAGTGAAAAGCTTGAGACTGAGTGGTTAAAGTCATGATCCAAAGCAAAAAGAGTGTGCTTAAGAGCTCTGGACACCACTAACTGGGGACTCTAGCAAAGCTGGGTCACAATCTGAAAAGGTTCACCCAGTTATGTGTCTGTGGCATTTATGTATCCGGTGGTAATACTGGAAAACAAAGTGTTTAGGGCCACAGCCAAGACTCATAAGTAGCTGTGTTCAAGAATCAACATGCTTAACTAGGAAAATCAATAACACTATCCGAAATTCTAAGTTCCTAGAGAAGCCAATCATTCTAAACTTCAAAGGAAAAAGTGAGATGCCAAAACTGTTCAGAAGCAAAAAGCTACAAGTCCCGCTCATCTAATTATAATTAATATTCATTGATATTCTGGAATTCATAGTATATTCTCTTCTTTTTATCCTAATTGATTTTCAGTTGCTTGGGGACAAGCAACAATTTAAGTTTGGTGTTGTGATGAGCGGATAATTTATACGCTTTTTGGCATTGTTTTTAGGTAGTTTTTAGTAAGTTCAAGCTACTTTTAGGGATGTTTTCATTAGTTTTTATGTGTTTTTCTGTGATTTCAGGAAATTTCTGGCTGAAATTGAGGGACTTGAGCAAAACTCTGAAAAAGGCTGACAAAAAGGACTGCTGATGCTGTTGGAATCTGACATCCCTGCACTCGAAATGGATTTTCGAGAGCTACAGAACTCCAATTGGCGCGATCTTAACGGCGTTGGAAAGTAGACATCTAGATCTTTCTAGCAATATATAATAGTCCATACTTTATTCGGAAATTGATGACGTAACTTGACGTTGAACGCCAAGTACATGCTGCTGTCTGGAGTTAAACGCCAGAAACACGTCATGATCCGGAGTTGAACGCCCAAAACACGTTATAACTTGGAGTTCAACTCCAAGAGAAGCCTCAGCTCGTGGATAGATCAAGCTCAGCCCAAGCATACACCAAGTGGGCCCCGGAAGTGGATTTATGCATCAATTACTTACTCATGTAAATCCTAGTAGCTAGTCTAGTATAAATAGGATAATTTACTATTGTATTAGACATCTTTTGACAGTTTAATCTTTTGACTGTTTAGTCTTTGATCACTCGGTCTTTTGATCATTCAGGGGGCTGGCCATTCGGCCATGCCTGAACCTTTCACTTATGTATTTTCAACGGTGGAGTTTCTGCACACCATAGATTAAGGGTGTAGAGCTCTGCTGTACCTCAAGTTTCAATACAATTACTATTACTTTCTATTCAATTCTCTTTTATTCTTATTCCAAGATATATGTTGCACAACACTTTGATGAATGTGATGATCCGTGACACTCATCATCATTCTCACCTATGAACGTGCGTGATTGACAACCACTTCCGTTCTACCTTAGGCCGGGCGCATATCTCTTAGATTCCCCAACAGAATCTTCGTGGTATAAGCTAGAATTGATGGCGGCATTCATGAGAATCCGGAAGGTCTAAACCTTGTCTATGGTATTCCGAGTAGGATTCCGGGATTGAATGACTGTGACGAGCTTCAAACTCCTGAAGGTTGGGCGTTAGTGACAGACGCAAAAGAATCAAGGGATTCTATTCCAACCTGATTGAGAACCGACAGATGATTAGCCGTGCTGTGATAGAGCATAGGACCATTTTCACTGAGAGGATGGGATGTAGCCATTGACAACGGTGATGCCCTACATAAAGCTTGCCATGGAAAGGAGTAAGAAGGATTGGATGAAAGCAATAAGAAAGTAGAGATTCGAAAGGATTCCAGCATCTCCGCACGCCTATCTGAAATTCCCACTATTGATTTACATAAGTATTTCTATCCCTTTTTATTTTCTATTTACTATTAATTTTCGAAACCCATAACCATTTAATCTGCCTAACTGAGATTTACAAGGTGACCATAGCTTGCTTCATACCAACAATCTCTGTGGGATCGACCCTTACTCACGTAAGGTATTACTTGGATGACCCAGTACACTTGCTGGTTAAGTTGAATGGAGTTGTGTCCACACATAGTTGAAAAAGCAATGAATTTTACAAAATACAATAACAAAGGAATCACAATTTCGTCCACCAGTTGCCTCCCAGTAAGCACTTATTTATTGTCTTTAGCTGGACTATTACTGAGCTTTAATCAAGTCTCAGTTTTGAGCATTCTTGCTCAAAATTTCTTTTAAGATAATGTTTGACTCTCTGTCCATTAACAATGAATTTTTTGTTAGAGTCATTATCCTGAAGCTCTACATATCCATATGGTGACACACATGTAATCACATATGGTCCTCTCCATCGGGATTTCAACTTTTCAAAGAATAATCTGAGCCTAGAGTTAAATAGCAGAACTTTCTGCCCTGGCTCAAAGACTCTGGATGACAGCTTCTTATCATGCCATCTTTTTGCTTTCTCTTTGTAATTTTTTGCATTTTCGAAAGTATTGAGTCTGAATTCCTCTAGATCATTTAACTGGAGCAATCATTTTTCTCTAGCTAACTTGGCATCAAGGTTTAGGAATCTGGTTGCCCAGTAGGCCTTGTGTTCCAGTTCCACTAGCAAGTGACAGGCTTTTCCATACACAAGCTGGTATGGAGAGGTCCCTATAGGAGTCTTGAATGCTGTTCTGTATGCCCACAGAGCATCATCCAAGCTTCTTGCCCAATCCCTTCTACGGTTAATCACAGTCCGTTCCAGGATTCTTTTAAGTTCTCTATTAGAGACTTCAGCTTGCCCATTTGTCTGTGGATGATATGGAGTTGCCACCCTGTGGCTAACTTCATATCGAACCATAACAGAGTAAAGCTGTTTATTGCAGAAATGAGCGCCCCCATCACTGATTAGTACTCTAGGGACACCAAATCTGTTGAAGATGTGTTTTTAGAGAAATTTCAGCACTGTCTTAGTATCATTAGTGGGTGTTGCAATAGCCTCCACCCATTTGGATACATAATCCACTGCCACCAGAATATAAGTGTTTGAGTATGATGGTGGGAAAGGCCCCATGAAGTCAATACCCAATACATCAAACAACTCAATCTCCAAGATCCCTTGTTGAGGCATGGCATAACCGTGAGGCAGATTGCCAGATCTTTGGCAACTGTCACAATTACATACAAACACTCGGGAGTCTTTATAGAGAGTAGGCCAGTAGAAGCCACATTGGAGGACTCTTGTGGCTGTTCGCTCACTTCAAAAATGTCCTCCATACTGTGATCCATGGCAATGCCAGAGGATTTTTTGTGCTTTTTCTTTAGGCACACATCTATGGATTACTCCATCTGCACATCTCTTGAAGAGATATGGTTCATCCCACATATAGTACTTTGTATCTGGTGCACGAAATTGTGATCATCAACAATGGCGCCAATAGGCTTGGTGCTCTCAAACGTGAATCACACTTTGTCACAACTCCGCACAACTAACCAGCAAGTGCACTGGGTCGTCCAAGTAATAAAGTGAGTAAGGGTCGATCCCACGGAGATTGTTGGTATGAAGCAAGCTATGGTCATCTTGTAAATCTCAGTTAGGCAGACTCAAATGGTTATAAAGGGTTCGAAAATAAATAATAAATAAAGCATAAAGTAAAGATAGAGATACTTATGTAAATCATTGGCGGGAATTTCAGATAAGTGTATGGAGATGATTTGTCCCTGTTGAATCTCTGCAACATACTGCTTTCTTACTTTCAATCCTTCGTACTCCTTTCCATGGCAAGCTGTATGTAGGGCATCACCGTTGTCAATGGCTACATCCCATCTTCTCATTGAAAAAGGTCCAAATGCTCTTGTCACAGCACGACTAATCATCTGTCGGTTCTCGATCATGTCGGAATAGAATCCATTGATTCTTTTGCGTTTGTCATCATGCCCAACAATCCCGAGTTTGAAGCTTGTCACAGCCATTCAATCCCTGAATCCTACTTGGAATACCACAGACAAGGTTTAGACTTTCCGAATCCTCAAGAGTGGCTGCCAAAGGGTTCTAGCTTATACCACGAAGATCTGGTTAGGAAATCCAAGAGATACTCGCTCGTTCTAAGGTAGAACGGAAGTGGTTGTCAATCACGCGTTCATAGGTGAGAATGATGATGAGTGTCACGGATCATCACATTCATCATGTTGAAGTGCAATGAATATCTTAGAAAAAGAGTAAGCTGAATTGAATAGAAAATCGTAGTAATTGCATTAAAACTCGAGGTACAGCAGAGCTCCACACCATAATCTATAGTGTGTAGAAACTCCACCGTTGAAAATACATGAGTGATCAAGGTTCAGGCATGGCCGAATGGCCATCCCCCAAAGTCTAAGAACTAAATGTCCAAAGATGGATGCTAAGATAAAAGACGAAACCAAGATGTCTAATACAATAGTAAAAATGTCCTATTTATACTAGACTAGCTACTAGGGTTTACAGAAATAAGTAATTAATGCAGAAATCCACTTCCGGGGCCCACTTGGTGTGTGATTGGGCTGAGCTTGAGCTTTACACGTGTAGAGGCTTCTCTTGGAGTTAAACGCCAAGTTGTAACGTGTTTTTGGCATTTAACTCTGATTTATGATGTGTTTCTGGTGTTTGACTCCAGAATGCAGCATGGAACTGGTGTTGAACGCCAGTTTGCGTCGTCTAAGCTTGAATAAAGTATGGACTATTATATGTTTCTGGAAAGCTCTGGATGTCTACTTTCCAAGGTCATTAAGAGCGCGCCATTTGAAGTTCTGTAGTTCCAGAAAATCCATTTCGCATGCAGGGAGGTCAGAATCCAACAGCATCAGCAGTCCTTTGTCAGCTTTCTATCAGAGTTTTGCTCAGGTCCCTCAATTTCAGCCAGAAAATATCTGAAATCACAGAAAAATACACAAACTCATAGTAAAGTCCAGAAATGTGAATTTTGCATAAAAACTAATGAAAACATCCTTAAAAGTAGCTAGATCCTACTAGAAACTACCTAGAAACAATGCTAAAAAGCGTATAAATTATCCGCTCATCAGCATCCGAGATCAATTTCTTTGATTGCTGCCTACTATACTCTTTGGGTATGAATCTCACAGCCTTGTAGTTTGCAATGTCTGTAAACCATGGTACTTCCTGGATGCAAAGAGTTGCTCATCCTGAAAGTTTTCAGAGATCTCAGTAAGAGGGAGGGACGCCCCTTCTACTGGTTCTATTCGGGACAGGTGATCTGCTACTTGGTTCTCTGTCCCTTTTCTGTCTCTTATTTCTATATCAAACTCTTGCAGAAGCAAAACCCATCTTATGAGTCTGGGTTTTGAATCCTACTTTGTGAGTAGATATTTAAGAGTAGCATGGTCAGTGTACACAATCACTTTTGATCCTATTAAATAAGATCTGAACTTGTCAATGGTGTAAACCACTGCAAGTAACTCTTTTTCTGTGGTTGTGTAGTTCTTCTGTGCATTATTTAAAACACGACTAGCATTATAAATGATGTGCAGAAGCTTGTCATGCCTTTGTCCCAACACTGCACCAATGGCATGGTCACTAGCATCACACATTAGTTCAAATGGTAATGTCCAGTCTGGTGCAGAGATGACTGGTGTTGTGACCAGCTTAGCTTTCAGAGTCTCAAACGCCTGCAAACACTCCTTATCAAAGATAAATGGCATGTCAGCAGCTAGCAGATTACTCAGAGATTTTGCAATTTTTGAAAAATCTTTTATAAACCTCCTATAGAATCCTGCATGCCCCAGAAAGC
Organism: Arachis stenosperma; assembly: GCF_014773155.1. Classification (NCBI taxonomy): domain Eukaryota; kingdom Viridiplantae; phylum Streptophyta; class Magnoliopsida; order Fabales; family Fabaceae; genus Arachis; species Arachis stenosperma. Next base: position 86,254,027 of record NC_080380.1, read on the forward strand.
TTCTGATTGCCTTAACATTGGCAGGTGGTGGTAATTTTTCAATTACTTCTACCTTAGCTTGATCCACATCTATTCCCTTGTTTGAAATTTTGTGCCTAAGGACAATTCCTTCAGTCACCATAAAGTGACATTTCTCCCAGTTTAAAACCAGGTTAGTCTCTTGGCACCTCTTTAGAACAAGTGCTAGATGGTCAAGACAGGAGCTGAATGAGTCTCCAAATACTGAAAAGTCATCCATGAAGACTTCCAGATATTTTTCCACCATATTAGAGAAAATAGAGAGCATACACCTTTGAAAGGTTGCAGGTGCATTGCACAGACCAAATGGCATCCTTCTATATGCAAATACTCCAGATGGACATGTGAATGCTGTTTTCTCTTGATGCTGTGGATTTACTGCAATTTGATTATAACCTGAATATCCATCAAGACAGCAGTAGTAATCATGACCTGCTAGTCTTTCTAGCATCTGGTCTATGAATAGTAAAGGATAATGATCCTTTCTGGTAGCTGTATTGAGCCTTCTGTAATCAATACACATACGCCACCCTGTAACTGTTCTTGTAGGAACCAGCTCATTTTTTTCATTATGAACCACTATCATGCCACCATTCTTAGGGACGAGTTGGACAGGGCTCACTCAGGGGCTATCAGAAATAGGATAAATAATCCCAGCCTCTAGTAATTTAGTAACCTCTTTCTGCACCACCTCCTTCATGGCTGGATTCAGCCGCCTCTGTGGTTGAACCACTGGCTTAGCGTCATCCTCTAATAGGATCTTATGCTTGCATCTGGCTGGGCTAATGCCCTTAAGATCACTGATGGACCACCCAAGAGCTGTCTTGTGTGTCCTCAGCACTTGAATTAGTGTTTCCTCTTCCTGTGGCTCTAAGGTAGAGCTTATAATTACAGGAAAAGTGTCACCTTCTCCCAGAAATATATATTTCAGGGATGGTGGTAATGGTTTGAGCTCGGGTTTAGGAGGTTTTTCCTCTTCCTGGATTTTCAGAGGTTCTATTATTCTCTCTGGTTCCTCTAGATCAGGCTGAACATCTTTAAAGATATCCTCTAGCTCTGATTCGAGACTCTAGGTCATATTGACCTCTTCCACCAGAGAGTTAATAATATCAATGCTCATACAGTCATTTGGGGTGTCTGGATGCTGCATAGCTTTAACATTCAACTTAAACTCGTCCTCATTGACTCTCAGGGTTAATTCCCCTTTTTGGACGTCAATGAGGGTTCGTCCAGTTGCTAGGAAAGGTCTTCCTAGAATGAGAGTTGCACTCTTGTGCTCCTCCATTTTCAGCACCACAAAGTCAGTGGGAAAAGCAAATGTCCCAACCTTAACAATCATGTATTCAATCACGCCTGATGGGTATTTAATGGAGCCATCAGCAAGTTGGAGACATATCCGGGTTGGTTTGACTTCTTCAGTCAAACCAAGCTTTTTGATAGTGGATGCAGGTATTAGGTTGATACTTGCTCCAAGATCACATAGAGCTTTCTTGGTACAAGTACCCTCTAATGTGCATGGTATCATAAAGCTTCTGGGATCTTTAAGTTTCTCTGGTAAGCTTTTCAGAATGACTGCACTGCATTCTTCAGTGAGGTAAACTTTTTCAGTTTCTCTCCAATCCTTCTTATGACTTAAGATCACTTTCATAAACTTAGCATAAGAGGGTATTTGCTCAAGTGCCTCTGCAAACGGAATCTTTATTTCAAGAGTCCTGAGATAGTCTGCAAAGCGGGCAAATTGCTTATCCTGTTCCGCTTGGTAGAGTTTCTGAGGATAAGGCATTTTGGCTTTGTATTCCTCAACCTTAGTTGCTGCAGGTTTATTTTCTACAGATGTGGTTGGAGAAGCCTTTTTAGAGGGGTTTCTATCAGCACTTGTATGTGTCTGATCCCTCACTGGCGTTTGAATGCCAAGGTTGGAAGCTGGATTGGCGTTGGACGCCAACTCCTTACCTGTTTCTGGCGTTTAAACGCCAGAACTGAGCTTCCCTTGGGCGTTTAATGCCAACTCCTTGCTTGTTTGTGGCGTTTGAACGCCAAAACTGAGCATGGGTTGGGTGTTTAACGCCAGCTCTCCACCCTTTTCTGGCGTTTGAGCGCCAGAATTATTCCTCTCTCGGCTCTTACTGTTCTCAAAGGGATTTTGGGTAGCAGTTTGTTCATTTCTTGGCTTCCTGCTGCCTTGAAGTGAGGTATTTAATGTTTTTCCACTTCTTAATTGAACTGTTTGGCACTCTTCTGTTATTTATTTTGATAACTGCTGTTCTGTTTGCTTCAACTATACTTCCATATTCATATTAGCCATTCTTGTGTCTTATAGTATCTCCTTGAATTCGGGCTAGCTATTTTGTTAGAAAATCTAATTGCTTATTGAATTTAGTAACTTGTTCTACAGGACTGAGTTCAGCAGTTACTATTTTAGCCTCTTCTTTCATGGAAGGTTCACTACTTAGGTATAGGTGCTGATTTATGGAAACTGTATCAATGAGCTCTTGAGCTTCTTCAATTGTCTTTCTCATGTGTATAGATCCACTAGCTGAGTGGTCCAAAGACATCTGAGCTTTCTCTGTAAGCCCATAAAAGTAGATGTCTAACTGCGCCCACTCTGAAAACATTTCAGAGGGGCATTTTCTTAGCATCTCTCTGTATCTCTCCCAGGCATCATAAAGAGATTCATTATCTCCTTGTTTAAAGCCTTGGATGTTCAGCCTTAGCTGTGTCATCCATTTTGGAGGGAAATATTGATTCAGAAATTTTTCTGATAGCTGTTTCCATGTCCTTATGCTAGCCTTAGGTTGGTTATTTAACCACCTCTTAGCTTGGTCTTTTACGAAAAATGGAAACAGTAATAATCTGTAGACATCCTGATCTACTTCCTTATCATGTACTGTGTCAGCAATTTGTAAAAACTATGCCAGAAACTCTGTAGGTTCTTCCTGTGGAAGACCAGAATACTGGCAACTTTGCTACACCATGATAATGAGCTGAGGATTCAACTCAAAACTACTAACTCCGATGGAGGGTATACAGATACTACTCCCATATGAAGTAGTAGTGGGGTTAGCATATGACCCCAGAGTCTTTCTGGACTGTTCATTTCCACTTAGGTCCATGATGGAGAAAGGGAGATTACGTGGATTTATTTTATTATATTTATTAAAAAAAATTTTCGAAATAATAAAATAAAATAAAACAAAAACTAAAATAAAAATAAAAAAAGATTTGAAAATATTTTATGAAGATTTTCGAAAAAGTGAGGAGAGAGAAAGTGGTTAGGATATTTTTGAAAAAGATATGATTTTAAAAAATCTTAAAAAGATATGATTTGAAAAATTTTGACCAAGTCAACCCAAGGGATTCGAAAATTATGAGCAATTAAAGGAAAAGATATTTTTTATTTTTGAATTTTATTATGAAAGAGAAGAACACACAAAAGACACAAGACTTAAAATTTTTAGATCCAATGCTCATTGATTTTGAAAATTTTGGAGGGAAAACACTAAGGCACACCAAACTTAAAAATTTTAAGATCAAAACACAAAGAAGACTCAAGAACAACAAGAACAAAAGAAAGAACACCAAACTTAAAATTTTTAGAAAACCAAAATAAAATTTTCGAAAACTAAAGAAAAATTAACAAGAGAACACCAAACTTAAAATTTGGCAAAAGATTTAATCAAAGAAAAATTATTTTTGAAAAAGTTTTAAAAAGAAGATGCCCAATTACCAAGAACACAAGCACAATGATCTAGCCAACTTAGCTATAAATTTAACGTGTTTTAAAAAGTATTTTTAAAGGAAAATAAAAACATGCAATTGACACCAAACTTAAGATATGAAACTAAACTCAAACAAAAATATTCCAAGAAAAATTAAAAACTAACAAAGAAAAATAATATTTTTGAAAGATTTTTAAAAGGAATAATAAAAGATGCAATCCTAGTGACTCTAAACCAAAAAGACAAATTTTTCCTAATTTAAGTAACAAGCTAAACCGTCAGTTGTTCAAACTCAAACAATCCCCGGTAACGGCGCCAAAAACTTGGTGCACGAAATTGGAAATCACAATTCTTTTCACAACTTCGCACAACTAACCAGCAAGTGCATTGGGTCGTCCAAGTAAGACCTTACGTGAGTAAGGGTCGAATCCCACAGAGATTGTTGGCTTGAAACAAGCTATCGATATCTTGTAACTCTTAGTCAGGATAATAATAATTCTCAATTTTGATTGGTAGTAAATAAAAAGCATGGATTAAATAAAACTTGTTATGCAGTAATGGAGAATATGTTGGAGTTTTAGAGATGCTCTGTCTTCTGAATCTCTGCTTTTCCCCTGTCTTCTTCTTCACGCACGCAAGGTCCCCTCTATCGCAAGCTATGTATTGGTGGATGACGTTAGGATTTTTGCTAGTAAAGAATTTTATAAAAATATGATCGCGTTGTAAGTATAGCTTCTAAACCAACAGAAAATCCTTTCGTACAAACGTTTGGTTGTCACAAGTAACAAACCCAATAAAATTTATAAACCGAAGTATTCAAACCTCGGGTCATCATCTCAAAGAATTGCAGGGAAGTGTGTTTTATTATTGGTTATGGAAAATAGTTGATGTGTGGAAAACGATCCAACACAAAACTCACCGGCAAGTGTACCGGGTCGCATCAAGTAATAATAACTCACATGAGTGAGGTTGATCCCACAGGGATTGAAGGATTGAGAAATTTTAGTTTAGTGGTTGATTTAGTCAAGCGAATCAAGTATTGGTTGAGTGATTTGTAGCAGACAGAAGGTAAATTGCAAGAAATGTAAAGGGAGAGGGGTGTTGACTGAAAATTAAAGTGCAGAGAAATTAAAGAGGCTGAATCTTGAAGTGCAAGAAATATAAATTGTAGAAACTTAGATTGCAAGAAATGTAAATAACTGAATCTTAAAGTGCAAGAAATGTAAATTGCTTGAATCATAAAAGGAATTGGGAATTGGGATTGCAGAATTTAAACAAGCAGAAGTAAATTTCATTAAACAAAAGAGTAGAAGATAAATTGAATTGAAGTAGATCTCAAATAGCAAAGGTAGAATGCTTTGAAACGTAAAACAGAAAATGACTTGTGCTTTATTGCAGCAAAATAAAAGATGGTTGAAGATCTCAGGAGTGGAAGAGACTAGAAAGCAAGTCTAGATCTCAAATCCTTCCTTGATCCAACAGGAACAATTGCAAAAGAAATAAAGAAAAGTAAATTGCAGGAAGAATAGAAGATGAAGCAGTAAACGGAAAGTGAAATTCAATTATGCAGAGAAAGTAAACAAGAGATCTCAAGGCGAGATTGAAACAGAAGTTCTTCAATTCTCCACCCAAGATCCAAAGCAAGAAAAATAAAAAGTGCTCAAGCAAGAACAAAGAAGAAGAGAGATCAATTCTCCTTCCCAATTCTCTAAGATCTAGATTCAAAAGTAAAAGCTCCCAATGAAAGTTTTTTTTTGAAAGAAAATTCTTAAGTAAAGTCTAGAGGTAAAAGTGAAAGAAAAAATATTCAAGGTAAAAGTCCTAACTAAATCAAACTAGCCTCTATTTATACAATTTCTATTCTTAGATTTTAGAATTTGGATGGGCTTTTAATTTGGTGAAGATTTAAATTTAATTGGATTTTTGATTGAATTTCAGCCCAAGTTGCTCCCAGGAGGATGCTCTGCTCTTGTGGAGAGCGGAGCAGTGGCTTATGATGGAGATCCTTGTTGCGCCAAGGCTTGGAGAGGCATCAGGAGATTGTCCTGATCTTGTGGAGAGCGAAGCAGTGGCCTGTGCGTGTGTCTTGCGCGCTCCAAGTCCGTGTGCACGCCAAGCTTCCTGGACCGTGTCATGATGCGCGCACCAAGCTCCCTGGCCGTGTCAAGCATGCTCATGTGCATCAAGGAATAGCGCTCTGTTCTCCTTGTGAGCGGAGCAGTAGTGCTTCCAAGGGGAGGTCCCTGGTTCGATCCTGGCTGAAGGCATGCGCTGACCCTTTTTCTTTGTGAAGGAAGTGGCGCCTTGCTCCTTGCTTCCTTAAGGTGTTGAGTTCGAATCTTGGGAGTGGCATTTTGGCCAAGTGTGGCTTATTTTCCTTATGAGTAGCGCTCCCCTTCCTCCCTTAGGTGCTTGGTTCGATCCTTGGGGCAAGCATTGGCAAACATTTCCCCTTGCAATTATTTTTGTTGGAGCCCGATAATGCTCTCAAGGAGGGCAGAGCAATGTTTTGCTCTTCCTTGTTTCTCGGCTTAAGTTTGTGCTCCGCTCTCAAGGGAGGGCAGAGCATTGAAGCTTTGCATGCTTGGTTCATTGTTGTGCTCCCTTGGAGAGCATTGTGCTCTTGGGGAAAGCAGTGTGCTTCCACCTTCCATGCGTCACGCTTCCTGATTTTCTTTGCCACACTTTCTTCTTCATTGAGTCACGCTTCTTAAGCCATACTTTCTTATTTTCTTCTTTTCTTCACCTACAAATAATCAAAACAACCAATCAAAGGATCACCAAATTCACAAGGTTTATAAATCATTAAAATACAATTAAATTTAGCCTAAACCTCATGATTTAGCATCAATTAAATGGTGGTTGTTTGATTCAAAGAAACCATGCATTTCCATTCCAAAATACTTACTTAGAGTGCAAGAAAGTGCATAAAAACTAGTGAAACAAGTGAAATTAGCTTGAAAAATAGGCATATGATGACTTGTCATTAATAGTATTTTAGGGTTTTTGAAAAGATTTGAATAAGAGAAATAGATTGCAGGAATAATTAAATTAATAACTAATAAAACTCTTGGCAAGGTATGAAAACTGGAAGTCCTATCCTAGTTATCCTTATCAATGGTGATGAGAATTATACTTTTGCTCCCACTAAGTCAACCTCTAACTATGAAGGTCAGTTAAGTGGACAAATTAATTTAATACCTAAAGTCCTTGTCAACTCCTTAAGGAAAGACTAGAGTTATAGGAATCTAAATTAATCAGCAAGAACAATAATTATCAATCACAATGAGTTTGACAACTCAAGAGTTACCAATTAATCAATCAAAGCTAATAGTAAATAATCTAAATTAAAAATAGGGAAAAGCAATCATGAGTCTGAAATACCTCAAATTATATTAAATAAAGATATCAATTCTAACAAGGACAAGTTTCATAAATTAGATTGAAAAGAGAAATAAAAGGAATATTGAACCTGTGATGAAGAAGAAAAATTGGAAGTTAAAATGATAAGAAATCCTAATCCTTTAAGAGGAATCCTAATCCTAATCCTAAGAGAGATGAGAGAGCCTCTCTCTCTAAAAACTACATCTAAATTGTGAAAAGTGAATTATGAGTTAATATGAGTTGTCTCCCTTCATTCCTTCACTTTGCAGCCTTTAATCTGTATTTTTTGGGCTTGAAACTGGGCCAGAAATAGCCCAGAATTCGCTGGAAACGAATTCTGCCACGCTGATTTTCGCAGATGCGACGTGTCCGTGTGGAGCACGCGTTCGCATTGCCTAACTGTACAGCCACTATAGCGAATTATATATCAAATCGAAGCTTCGGGCATTAGCTTTTCAACGCAAGTAAAACAGCATCATTTGGACCTCTGTAGCTCAAGTTATGGTCGTTTTAGTGCGAGAGGGTCAGGCTGACAGCTTTGCAATTCCTTCAACTTCTTGTATTCCTTCCACTTTTGCATGCTTCATTTCCATCCTCTAAGCCATTCCTGCCCTGTAATCCCTGAAATTACTTAACACACATATCAAGGCATCTAATAGTAATAAGAGAGGATTAAATAAAAGAAAATAAAAGCCAAAGAAGCATGTTTTCAATCATAGAACAAATTCTGGGAAGGAATTGTAAAACATGCAAATCATATGAATAAATGTATGAAAGATTGATAAAATCCACTCAATTAAGCATAAGATAAACCATAAAATAGTGGTTTATCAACCTCCCCACACTTAAACATTAGCATGTCCTCATGCTAAGCTCAAGAGAAGCTATAAAGGAGTGAAGAGGAATGATAGAGAGTATGCAATGCAACCTATCTATGTGAATGCAACTACATGCAAAATGTTTCTACCTACTTGGTTAAAAGTAAATAAGTTCTTCAAGACAAATATGAATCAAATTTCACTAATTCAAATTATACAATAAAAAGTAAGTAAACTTGTAAGAAGATAGAATCAAGCATTGAACCCTTACTGGTAGTGTATATCACTTTAACTCTCAAGTGTATAAGGTGATCACTCTATTTTTCTCTAATCATGCTTTCTGAACTTCGTTCTTCATCTAACCAATCAACAAATATTTAATGTATACATACAAACATCATGAGGTCTTTTTCAAGGTTGTAATGGGGCTAAGGTAAGGGTAAGGGTATATATATAAGGCTAAGTGAGCTAATAATTGAACCATTGATTAGTTTAAGATCTCACCTAATGTATACATACTTTATACAATTTAAAATGCTTACTTAGCTATCCAAATTTTTTTTCCAATTTTTTTATTACATGCTCATGTATCAAATTTATTTTTGAATTTTGTCCCATGTGCATTGATTCTTTTTATTTTGCATTTGGGGTAATATATTTTTTTTATCCCCTTATTTAATTACTTAATAAATTTTTTTTAATTTTTTTTAATTTTTTTATTTTTTTATCAATGCACATGGTAATTTAATTATTTTGATTTCACATGAGCATGCTTCCCAAATTTTCAAATAACTTATTCAATTTAATTCCCTACTTTTTTCTATCATCCGATGTTCCCATAAAATTTCTCACACTTAAATTATACACAATATCTATCTTAAACTAACCAAGGATTCAACTTGAAATTTTTATTTTGTTTTTCTGCTTAAGGCTAGTAATGTGGTTATAAAACAAGAGGGGAGTAAAAAGCTCAAGGTGGCTAACAAGGGTGACATAAAAGGGTAGACTTTATTTGGGATAAGTGAGTTAATAATCAAATATGGCCTTAATCATATGCAAGCATGTATATACACTAAATAATGGACATATAGAATGGAACAAAGCAACGATTGCAATCATAAAGAAGAAAACACATAAGAATAAAATATTTATGGTTAAATATTGTAACCATGTATTTAGGCTCAAAGTCTCACAGATTGTGTGTTCTAGTTTTTAACTATGTTCCAAATACAACTTCCAAACAAGTTTAACAGAAAATTTTTGATTTAAATTAGTGAAATACTATAAAAATTTCTTGAAAAAGAAAATATTACTTTAACCAAGTGGTAAAATATGCAATCAAACATGCAAATGCAATAACTAACAAGGAAAATAAACCATTGGTGTTGAGATAGAAGAGTAACTAACCCATGGAGATCGCTATCGACCTCCCCACACTTAGAGATTGCATCGTCCTCGGTGCATGCTAAGATGTGCAGGTGGACGGGTTGCTTCAACTGATGCTTTTCTACAAAGATTGAGCAGATGAACTTGTTTGTCTCCACAGTAAGAAGCTTTTCCTCTCCCTTCGTGGTGGCCATCCTGAAAGAAGTGGGAAAAGAAGAAAAGTAACCCAAAAATAAAGATAGAAAACAAATAGAGTATGGGTGTTAATGCCAAATAATAAGGGTCTCAAGTACATGGTAGCTACAACATGCAAGTGAGAAAACAATAAAAGCATATGGCACATCAACAGTGCAAAAATTGCAAAAATGGGGAAGAGAGTGTGCGTAATGCAAGATAGTGTAAGTGCATATCAATGCAAAAGTAATATCAGTATTATAAAAATTAGCATTGACTTATGAATAATAATACCCAATCAGAATAAAACAAGTCATGAAGCACCAGAATAATTCAAGAAAAGATGCAATAGTTGAGGAAGAGAATGTTAACACCAATGGAAAAAGAAGAAGAAAGGAAGAGAGGAGGAAGAAAGAAGAAAAGATAGAAGAAATTAGGATTAGAAAAGAAAAGATAAGATAATTGGCGCTGGTTTGGATAAGTTGTGCGTCGCATGTGACGCGGATGCGTGGTGCACGCGATCGCGTGGGGTGTGATAAATGCAAGTGACACGAACGCGTGGGACACGCGGACGCGTGACTCGATTTGTGCTAGTGGCGCAAGAGCAGCCTCGCGTACGCACAACTCTGTTTAAATGCATTTTTGCCAAAAATCTGTGGTGACGCGTTCGTGTGGGTGACGCAATCGCGTGAATGGCCATATTTGAAAAATGACGCGAACGCATGGGGCACGCGTTCACGTGTTAGGGCTTGTACTTCTAGCATGATTCCAGCCCCACTCCATCACAACTTGCTGCCATACACCCTTTTTACGTCGATTTTTAGGGCACGCGTTCGCGTGGGTGACGCGGACGCGTCAGCGACGCGGTCGCGTCGGTCAAATTGTGCCAAAGGCACGCCTCTAGCCACGCTCTCGCGTGACTCTCTGTTCACTTTTCTTTTCTTCCTAAGGCGCAGGGGACGCGGACGCGTCGGCGACGCTGTCGCGTCGCGTGCGATTTTTTTTAATAATGCAGTATGCAGAATGCAATGCTTAATATGAATGCTATGCATGATTCCAGGTTCAATAAAAATTCAAAAACAAACTGAAATGGAAAAGGAACGATCATACCATGGTGGGTTGTCTCCCACCTAGCACTTTGTGTTAAAGTCCTTAAGTTGGACATTTGAGGAGCTTCCTGTTATGGTGGCTTGTGCTTGTATTCATCCAAAAATCTCCACCAATGTTTGGAATTCCAGTAGCCTCTGGGATCCCAAACTTGGCACAAAAAACCTTCAAGTAAGTTAAAGCAAGTGACAAGGCCCCAAGAGTGTTGATTGCCAGAATGAATTCCAGGGTCCCAAACCTTGCTTTTGCACCCGTCTTCTTGTTGATCATCATTATTCCATCCGGGTAGCAAATAATCTGAATTCTCACTAAAGTGGCCAAACAACTTCCTAGACACATGCGGTTGAGCTTTACACCAACCCTTGCATTTAAACTTTGAGCACACAACCATGTTGAACCTTGCTTGACAACTTCTACCACTGACCATCTCCCTCTTACGCTTAATGCCACAAAGGGCTCTAAGCTGACCATCTGTCTCAAGTAAAGCATATTTAAGTGAGCTAATTAAGCTTAGAGATGAGAGATTTACCCACTTGAATGAAGGAATGGACGGTGATGGCTTTGGGGGAGAGGTATTCAACAACTTTGGCAAGGTGATTTCCAGCTCTATTCCCTTAGGCTCTTCTTTGACAACTTCCACCTCCTTGTAAGCTTCCTCAATATCAACCTCTTCCTCTTGGTAGCTTTCTTCTAATTTGATCTCTTCTTCACTGCTCACCAAGGGCATGGGAGGTTGTGCTTCTTCTTCTTTAATCTCCATGTCAAGTTCAATGGGAGAAGATTCAATGGTAGAAAAGAATTCATCAATGATTGAATCTATCTCTGGATCATCCCCTTCAAAGTCTTCAACCATGATATGCCTTGGAGGTTGTACACCCTCCTCAACATCAACATCAAACACCTTGGAAGGAGGCTCTATGAATGGACTTTTCAATGGAGACTCAGCATCTCCTAAGTCTTCGACCACTTCTTCTTCTTCAATAATTCCGGCTTCCTCCACTTTTTCCAGTACAAAGTCATGATCCTTACTGTCCACTGGAGTCTCTAGTATCTCCTTCATGCTGTGTTCTTCATTAGATTCTCCACATGAAGCCATGGGGGTTCCTTGAGTGTCCAAACATCTGGAAGGTCATTGATTTATTGCTTGCTCTAGTTGACGAAGGGTTGCATGAAATTGATCTACTGATTCCTTGAGGCGAGCCTATAATTCTTGGGTCGATCCAAAAATTGGCAGTGGTGATTCTTAGGGGTAATTGTGCTGGAATGGGGGTGGTTCTAAGTATGGTTCATAAGATGGATAAGGTGGTTGGTATGGTGGATAAGGGTTAGGATCATATGAGGGTGTTTGGTGGTAAGGGGCTTGTGAGTATGGTGGTCCAAAATGATGTTGAGGAGGGGGTTCATAGGCATATGGTGGTGGTTGTTGATAATCAAAAGAGTGCTCACCATAGCCATTGCCTTGATATGCATCACAGAATGGTTGTTGATAGTCCATTGGAGGTGGTTGTTGCCATGAGGGTTGATCAAATCCTTGTGGCTCCTCCCATCTTTGATTGTTCCAACCTTGACGCATGTTCTCATTGTAATCTCCTCTTTCTGCAACATAGTTATAACCAGACTCATAGCCAAAAGGGTGAGAGTTCATAGTAGTAGGAGAAAATAGAAACAAAAACCAACAAAAAGAAAATATTTTGAAAAAAGATATGATTTTTGAAAAAGATAGGATAAGATTTTGAAAAATATATGATTTTTGAAAAAAAAATGATAAGATAAGATTTTGAAAAAGATATGATTTTTGAAATAAGATAAGATAAGATTTTGAAAAAGATATGATTTTTTTGAAAAATATTTAAATTTTGAAAAATAAGATAAGATAAGATAAAAATTTTAAAATCTGAAAATTTTTTTTTGAAAATTATTTACAATAACCAATAATAAGGCACACATTTGCAATTCCCCGGCAACGGCGCCATTTTGATGTTAGGATTTTTGCTAGTAAAGAATTTTATAAAAATATGATCGTGTTGTAAGTATAGCTTCTAAACCAACAGAAAATTCTTTCGTACAAACGTTTGGTTGTCACAAGTAACAAACCCAATAAAATTTATAAACCGAAGTATTCAAACCTCGGGTCGTCTTCTCAAGGAATTGCAGGGAAGTGTGTTTTATTATTGGTTATGAAAAATAGTATTTTTGGGTTTTTGAAAAGGTTTGAATAAGAGAAATAGATTGTAGGAATAAATAAATTAATAACTAATAAAACTCTTGGCAAGGTATGAAAACTGGAAGTCCTATCTTAGTTATCCTTATCAATGGTGATGAGAATTATACTTTTGCTCCCACTAAGTCAACCTCTAACTATGAAGGTCAGTTAAGTGGACAAATTAATTTAATACCTAAAGTCCTAGTCAACTCCTTAAGGAAAGACTAGAGTTATAGGAATCTAAATTAATCAGCAAGAACAATTATTATCAATCACGATGAGTTTGACAACTCAAGAGTTACCAATTAATCAACCAAAGTCAATAGTAAATAATCTAAATTAAAAATAGGGAAAAGCAATCATGAGTACGAAATACCTCAAATTATATTAAATAAAGATATCAATTCTAACATAGACAAGTTTCATAAATTAGATTGAAAAGAGAAATAAAAGAAACACTGAACCTGTGATAAAGAAGAAAAATTGGAAGTTGAAATGATAAGAAATCCTAATCCTTTAAGAGGAATCCTAATCCTAATAATAAGAGAGAGGAGAGAGCCTCTCTCTCTAAAAACTACATCTAAATTGTGAAATGTGAATTATGAGTTAATATGAGTTGTCTCCCTTCATTCCTCCACTTTGTAGCCTTTAATCTGTATTTTCTGGGCTTGAAACTGGGCCGGAAATAGCCCAGGATTCGCTGGAAACGAATTCTGTCACACTGATTTTCGTAGATGCGATGCGTCCGTGTGGAGCACACGTTTGCGTCGCCTAACTGTACAGCCACTATAGCAAATTATATATCAAATCGAAGCTCCGAACGTTAGCTTTCCAACGCAAGTGGAACTGCATCATTTGGACCTCTACAGCTCAAGTTATGGTCGTTTTAATGCGAGGGTCAGGCTGACAGCTTTGCAGTTCCTTCAACTTCTTGTATTCCTTCCACTTTTGCATGCTTCATTTCCATCCTCTAAGCCATTCCAGCCCTGTAATACCTGAAATCACTTAACACACATATCAAGGCATCTAATGGTAATAAGAGAGGATTAAATAAAAGAAAATAAAAGCCAAAGAAGCATGTTTTCAATCATAGAACAAATCTTGGGAAGGAATTGTAAAACATGCAAATCATATGAATAAATGTATAAAAGATTGATAAAATCCACTCAATTAAGCACAAGATAAATCATTAAATAGTGGTTTATCAGTGGATCACCGTTGTCAATGGCTACCATCCGTCCTCTCAGTGAAAATGGTCCAGGTGCGCTGTCACCGCACGGCTAATCATCTGTCGGTTCTCACTCATGCTGGAATAGGATCTTTTGATCCTTTTACGTCTATCACTACGCCCAACCCTTGTGAGTTTGAAGCTCGTCACAGTCATTCAATCCCTGAATCCTACTCGGAATACCACAAACAAAGTTTAGACTTTCCGGATTCTCAAGAATGCTGCCAATGAATTCTAGCTTATACCACGAAGACTTTGATTAAGGAATCCAAGAGATACTCATTCAATCTAATGTAGAACGGAGGTGGTTGTCAGGCACGCGTTTATAGATTGAGAATAGTGATGAGTGTCATGGATCATCACATTCATCATATTGAAGTGCGAATGAATATCTTAGATAGAAACAAGCGTGTTTAAATAAAAACAGAAATAATTGCATTAATCCATTGAGAAACAGCAGAGCTCCTCACCCCCAACAATGGAGGTTAGAGATTCATGCCGTCAAAAAGTACCAAGTTCAGATCTAAAAATTTCATGAGATACAAAATAAATCTCTAAAAGTTGTTTAAATACTAAACTAGAGGTTTATAGAAAATGAATAAACTGAGATAGATAGTGCAGAAATCCACTTCTGGGGCCCACTTGGTGTGTGCTGGGGCTGAGACTTGAGCTTTTCACGTGCCTGGGCTGTTTTTGGAGTTAAACGCCAGGTTGTAACCTGTTTTGGTTGTTTAACTCCAACTTGTAACCTGTTTCTGGCGTTTAACGCCAGAATGGAACATGGAACTGGCATTAAACGCCAGTTTACGTCATTTATCTTCGAGCAAAGTATGGACTATTATATATTGCTAGAAAGCCCTGGATGTCTACTTTCCATCGAAATTGAGAGCGCACTAATTGAACTCTTGTAGCTCCAAAAAATTCATTCCGAGTGCAGGGAGTTCAGAATCCAACAACATCAGCAGTCCTTTTTCAGCCTGAATTAGATTTTTGCTCAAATCCCTCAATTTCAGCCAGAAAATACCTGAAATCATAGAAAAACACACAAACTCATAGTAAAGTCCAGAAATATGAATTTTTCCTGAAAACTAATAAAAATATACTAAAAACTAACTAGAACATACTAAAAACTACATGAAAATACCCCCAAAAAGCATATAAAGTATCCGCTCATCAAGGTACAAGCAACTTATCAGAAGATGCCCTCCCAACATGACCTCAGACTGGACCACACTAGACATCTTCTATGATGGCCTTTTTGAGATATCCAAGATGTCATTGGATAACTTTGTTGGTGGATCCCTCCACTGGAAGAAAACACATGAAGAGGCAAGAGAACTCATTGATATGGTTGATAACAACCAGTTTATTTACACTTCTAAGAGAAACCCTATGAGTAATGGGGTACCTCAAAAGAAAGGAGTTCTTGAAATTGATACTCTGAATGCCATACTGGCTCAAAATAAAATCTTGACCTAACAAGTCAACATGATCTCCCAGCATGTGACTGGACCACAAGCTGCAGCTGGCAACACTCAAGAAGCTTCCTCTGAAGGAAAAGCTTATGATCCTGAATAACCTATGATAGAGGAGGTGAATTACATGGGAGAACCCTATGGAAGCACCTACAACCGCTCATGGAAGAACCATCCTAACCTTTCATGGAAGGATCAGCAGAAGCCTCAACAAGGCTTCAATAATAATCAAGGTGGAAGAAACCAAAATAGGTTTAGTAACAGACCACCATTCCCACATTCTCAGTAATAATCAGAGACTTCTAGGTAGATCATCTCTGACTTAGCCACCATAGTCTCTGATCTCTCTAAGACCACTCATAGTTTCATAAATAAAACTAGGTCCTCCATCAGGAATCTGGAGGTACAAATTAGCTAGCTGAGCAAGAAAATCCCTAATATTCCTCCCAACACTCTCCCAAGTCACATTGAAGTTAATCCATGGGAAGAGTGCAGGCGACCACTGTAGAAGTTGAGGCAAAAACTAAGGAGGAAGGGCAGGCGTTGAACGCCAGTAAGGAAGCCCTTACTGAGTGTTTATCGCCCAAACCTGCACCATCACTGGCGTTGAACTCCAGAAAGGAGGTCCCTCTTGGGAGTTCAATGCCCAAACTAGCATCATTACTGGCGTTGAACGCCAATAAGGAAGACCCAACTGGCCGTTCAACGCTCAAAATACCACAAGAGCTGGCGTTGAACGCCAGTAAAGGGATCCCTACTGGGCGTTCAACACCCACTGAGGATGTCCCTACCCAAGCACTCAAGGAAACCAAGGCTCATGTAAAGACCATAGAGGTTTTACTGAATGCGCTTTTGTAATTCATGATTTCTGATGAACACTCATCCTCTAATGAGGATGAAGAAACTAGGGAAGAGCAAGTTGCTCGGTACCTAGGAGCTCTAATGAAGCTAAATGCCAAGCTATTCGAAACTGAGACACTAGAGGAAGAACCTCTAGTGCTGACCAAGGAGTTGAATGCCTTGGCTTAGCAGAAGCTACCTCAAAAGCTTCCGGACCCTGGATGCTTCTTGATTCCTTGTACCATAGGCACTATTACTTTTGAAAAGCCCTATGCGACATAGGTTCAAGCACTAACCTCATGCCCCTCTTTGTAATGGAGAAGCTGGGAATCTTTGAGGTACAAGCTGCAAACATCTCATCAGAGATGGTAGACAAATCAATAAAGAAAGCATATGGCTTAGTAGAGGATGTCTTGGTGAAGGTTGAAAACCACTACATTCCTGCAAACTTTATCATTCTGGATAATGGGGAAGATGAGGATGACTCTATTATCCTTAGTAGACCTTTCCTAACCACTACTAATGCTATCATTGATGTGGCAAAGAGAGAGTTGTTTCTATAGTTTTGGGAAGACCGCATCCTATTCAAGATGCCTCACCCTAACTCTTCCTCTGAGAAAGGAGAGATAACTGTACAACACCTAGTGTTCCAACCATCTCTTTCAGTGTAGAACTTTACTGAGCACCTAAACACCAATTCTAAGATTGGTGTTGGGTAGCCATCATGAAGCTCTAAGAATAAAGGTACTAAGAAGAAAGTACCTAAAGGCTGGAGGGACAAGATGGTCTCCACTGAAGGCCTCTCACCTGGCATGAGAGTTGTCTTCACCAAGAAACCAGTCATACCACATACAGTGAGTAGTATCCTGTCTCTAGAGTATATGGTGCTCATCCATGAGAAAACAGGAAAAAAGTTCACTGTAAGGGGCAAAATTCTGAGCCCTTATCAATCTTTGTAAGGAGCTAACCATCAAGGTAGTGACGTTAAAGAAGTGCTTGTTAGGAGGCAACCCAACCATAATTATTACTTATGTTTTTCTTTGAATTTGTTTTTCTTAATTATTTTCTTTAGGTTTATGATCATATGCATCAGTCAGAATAGAGACAGAAACCTTCAGAAGTGGATACAAAATACCCTGGAGTACATGTCTTGCTGGCGTTAAAAGCTAATGAAGAGGCAAGAGTGGGCGTTCAACGCCCACAAAAAGTAATATTACTGGCGTTGAACGCCAGCCTTGGAACTGAGGCTGGGCGTCCAATGCCCAACAGAGGCAGAAAACCTGGTGTTGAACTCCAGGAAGGAGGTCCCTCATGGGCGTTCAACGCCCTGAGTGGAGCAGGAAGTTGGCGTTGAACGCCAGCTATGGAGCATGAGCTGGGCATTCAATGCCTATAAAGGGGGCATGGAATTTGAATTCCCTAGCATCTCAGGACCAGTGGATCCCACAGCATTTTCACCTACTCCACCTTCTTTTCCCTTCTTTTCACACATCCCCACACACTCTTCCCTATAAACCCTCAACTAATTACATCCATACCTCCTCCCCAAAACCTTCATAACTCCCACCAACCCCCACCCACTAATATTCAAAATTTCCCTCCTATATTTCCCCTCCCATTCATTCGAAACCTAACCCTACCATCACTATAAATATCCTCACTCATATCACTTATCCCATACACTACTCATACACCTATAAACCCCATTTGGCCGAATTGCTCTTCTCCCTCTATCTCCTTCTATTTTCTTCTTCTTCTACTCCATTCTTCTCTTCTATTTTTATTTGCTCAAGGACGAGCAAAATTTTAAGTTTGGTGTGGAAAAGCCTTGCTTTTTGCTTTTCATTATCACTTATGGCACCCAAGGTTGGAGAATCCTCTAGAAAGAGGAAAGGAAAGGTCGTAGCCGCCGCCTCCGAATCTTGGGAGATGGAGAGATTCATCTCCAAAGTCCACCAAGACCACTTCAATGAAGTATTGGCACAAAAGATGGTGATTCCCGAAGTCCCCTTTAAGCTCAAAAAGAATGAGTATCCGGAGATCCGAAGAGAGATCCAGAGGAGAGGTTGGCAAGTCTTAACCAATCCTATTCCGGAAGTTGGAATTTTAATGGGGCAAGAGTTCTATGCTAATGCATGGGTTACTAAAAATCATGACACTAGTGTGAACCCTCATCCCAAGAATTGAATCACCATTGTCCGAGGGAGAATCCTGGACTTCAGTCTGGAAAGTGTGAGGTTGGCGTTCAACTTGCCTTTGATGCAAGGAGACCCATATCCTTACACTAGAAGAGTCAACCTTGTTCAAAGGCTAGATCAAGTGTTCTCAGACATCTGTGTGGAAGGAGCACGGTGGAAAAGGGATTCCCAAGGCAAGCCTATTCAACTAAGAAGGCCTGACCTTAAACCCATAGCTAGAGGATGGTTGGAGTTTATCCAATGCTCTATCATCCCTACTAACAATTGGTTCAAAGTGAACATAGACCGAGGCATCATGATCCATTGCATCATGCTCGAAAATGAGGTGAAAGTACATGAGGTGATACCTCAAGAGTAGTACAAAGTGGCGGACAAGCCGTCCACCAAAGCAAGGTTAGCTTTCCCTCATCTTATATGTCACCTATGCAATTCAGCTGGATTTGCCATAGAAAGCGACATTCCTATTGAGGAGGACAAGCCCATCACTAAAAGTAAGATGGAGCACACTAGAGAACCAACACATGAACCACAACAAGATCATGTGGAGCCGCCTCAACATGAGATCCCTGAGATGCCTCAAGGGATGTATTTTGCTCCTCAAAGCTATTAGGATCAATAGCATACCACTATGGGAGAATTAAGCTTTAACATGAATCAATTGTGGATGGAGCATCAAGAGCACACCACCGTCCTCAATGAAATTAGAGAAGATCAAAAGATTATGAAGGAAGAACAACAGAGACAAGGGCGTGACATTGAAGACATCAAGTGCTCTATTGGATTCTCTAGAGGAAGTGGTAGTCGATGTCACTAAGGTGGTCCAGTTCCCTTAATCACCTTGCTTATATTATTTTTCTGTTTATCCATTATGTTTTATTATCTGTTCTCGTGTTCTTTTTCCACAATCATTTCTACCTATGTCTTAAAGTTATAAAATGTTTCATATATCCCTCACCTTGCTTAAAAGAAAATTTTGATTGAAAAAGAAAATTGAGATGCATGAATTTCAAGTTTTACCTTAAGAATAGTTCAATTATCTTAATGTGGTGGCATTGCTTTTGTTTTCTGAATGTATGAATGAACATTGCATATTTGAAATTGGAATTAAGAATGTTAGCTCTTGAAAGAATGATGAAAAAGGAGTAGTATTATTAGTAATATGAAAAATCCAAAACTTGATTCTTGAAGCAAGAAAAAGTAGCAAAAAGAAAAAGAAAAAGCATGTTGCAATAAAAGAAAAAAATACATGCATGCAGAAAAAAAAAGCAAGCAGAAAAAGCCAATAACCCTTTAAACCAAAAGGCAAGGGTAAAAGGATCCAAGGCTTTGAGCACTAATGGTTAGAAGGGTCTAAAAGAAACAAAATCTTGTCATAAGCGGCTCAAACAAGCTGTCCCTAACCATGTGCTTGTTGTGTGGAGGTGTCAAGTGAAAAGCTTGAGACTGAGCAGTTAAAGTCGTGATCCAAAGCATAAAGAGTGTGCTTACACAATCCGAAAGGGTTTACCCAGCTAAGTGTTTGTGGCATTTATGTATCCGGTGGTAATATTGGAAAACAAAGTACTTAGGGCCACGGTCAAGACTCTAAAAGCTATGTACACGAATAAAAAAGAACTAAACTAGGAGAGTCAATAATGTCATCTAGATTCTAAGTTTCTAAAGATGCTAACACTTATGAGCTTCAATGGAAAATGAGATGCCAAAACTATTCAGAAGCAAAAAGCTACTAAGTCCTGCTCAACTAATTTAAATTGAACTTCATTGGAAACTCTGAGATTTATTGTATCTTGCTCTTCTTTTTATCCTACTTTGTTTTCAGTTGCTTGGGGACAAGCAACAGTTTAAATTTGGTGTTGTGATGAGCGGATATTTTATACATTTTTTCACATCATTGTCATATAGTTTTTAGCATATTTTATTTAAGTTTTATTATATTTTCATAGGTTTTAGTGTAAAATTTACATTTTTGGATTCTACTTTGAATTTGTGTATTTTTATGCAATTTAAGGTATTTTCTGGCTGAAATTGAGGAACTGGAGCAAAAGTCTGATTCAGGGGCAGAAAAAGTGCTGCAGATGCTGTCAAGATTTGACATCTTTGCACTCGAAAGAGCTTTTCTGGAGCTACAGAAGTCCAAATGGAGCGTCCTTAACGGCTATAGAAATTTAACATCTAGAGCTTTCCATCAATGTATAATAGTTCATACTTTGCTTCAGAATTGAAGGCCTAAAACTAGCATTCAATGCCAGTCATCTTCCCTATTCTGGCGTCCAACGCCCAGGGGAGGAGTGACCAGTGTCCAACGCCCAAAAAGGTGACCCTAGCCAGCGTTCAATGCTCTAGAGCCCTCCTAGCATGTGTCTTATCCTTTTTCTTAGCCCAAACACTCATTAAGTGGGACCCGGAAGTGGATTTTCATGCTAAAAGACTGTTTTACCCTTCTTTTGTAATCCTTAGTCATTAGTTTAGTATTTAAAGGATATTCTACATCATCTTAAGGGACTTTTTGATACTTTACATGTTTCATTGTATTTCCCTATCAGTATGAGTTTCAAAACCTCCTAGGTTGAGCTAGGAGATCTGTTGAGTTTTATGGATTAATAAAAGTACTACTGTTCTATTCTCAATTTGTGTTTGATTCTACTCTAAGATGTATCTTCGTTCTTCATCTTTATGAATGATTTGAGCTGGCACAAGGTTATCTCTATTCTACATGGGTTTGGAGTAAGTCTTTCATCGGACAACAATGAACCACTAGCTTGATTATACATCTCTTAGACGGCTAATCCACGATTTCGTTGGGGACTTTTCGAGAAACAAGTCAGTCAAGGCACGAGGAGATTAGAGTCTTTATGGTAAAGGCTAGAACCACAAGGCGCAGCATTCCCTGATCCGGAAGAATTGACCTTGTCTGTGGCATTTTGAGTAGGATCATCAAGGGGAATGAACTGCAGGAGCTTCACCCACAATTGGACTGGATCCGCACTAACCTTGGGGTTCAGCACTAGAGGAGAATCGGTGACCTTTCAAGAAAGGCATTGATCACATTCAGCCTGCCATAGAAGAAATCATTCACAGTTGGAGTAGAGAATAAGACCGGAGTAATCCAGAAGAATAAAGCATCTCTGAAGCCTTAACCATCTTCTTATCACTGGTTTCCCTCAATTTAAGTAATTTCATTCCTATTTTACTTTTATGCATTCAAACAAATAAACAACTTTTCTATTTGCCTGATTAAGATCTACAAGATAACCACAGCTTGATTCAAGCCGACAATCCTCGTGGGATCGACCCTGACTCACATCAGGTATTACTTGGATGACACAGTGCACTTGCTGGTTCAGTTGTACGGAGTGTGGGAATCCGTGCACCACCTAGCTAACTTACTAATTTCTTACTAAAAAGCTAACATCAATGGAAACAAGAGCCAACTAACTACCCAAGAATTACCACTAAGTGTCGGACATTATGACTCTAGTATCCTAGGGACTCATTTCCCAAGTCAAGGTGTGAAAAGCTACTCAAAATTACCAAGTGGCATTTTCACAAACACTTGGTGGGCATAAAACCAAAACATAAGAAATTGCAAAAGAAAATAAAAACTATATCCAAACTATTCACAAAATCAACAATAAACATGCAATCAAGCAAATATAAACCATAAAACACTAAATGCATCAACCAAAATTTCAAGAAATCAAAATTGCATATATTAACAAAGTAACTTAAACCATGAGAAAATGTAACAAAATTAGTAAAATTAAAGAGGAAATTAAAGAGTACTTAAAATGAGATAAGCAAAACCCAAGATCAAACTTGAAACTATAAAATGCTACAATGGAAATTTAGAAAAACCTAAGAGAGAAATTCTAATCTACTCTACTCCTACTCCTACTATGTTTTCTACCCTAAAAATGAGCTCTCAAGTGTGTCCCCTTGATATGAAATGATCTTCCTTCATATAGCACCTCAAACTAGCTTCAGCACACTCAAAATTAGGCCAAGAAAGCCCCAAAATCACGAGCCACGTGTTTCATTAATGAAGTCATGCGTAGGGACATGTGCGTACGCACATTTGGCTGTGTGCTTCTCCTTTGTTTTCTTCATGTGTTCTCCCTTCTTGCATGCTTCCTTCCACTTTTTCCTAGCCATTCTTGCCTATTGGGTCTAAAATCACTCGCAAAATATATCACAGCATCGAATGGAATAAAAGTGGGATTGAAATGATCAATTTAGGTACAAAAATGCAGGTTTTCACATTTAGGTCCAAATTAGGGAGAAATCACAAAAGTATGCTATTTTGGTGATTAAGTGTGAGTTTATATGATGAAATCCATCCAATTTAAACCAAAATTTACCGTCAAATATGGACTCATCAATTTACAGAACAGTTAATGAATTACTTTCCTCTAAATACCCATGGATGAGATATGACAAGTGTTTGTCCATGTCAACTAGGAACTGTAACAACAAGAGAAAAAGGCTTCAAAAGATTACACCAACACCATACTTTCAATTTCATGGTAATAAACTTAAAGGCCTACAAGCTACAATGCCATTGAAATTATTTGTAGTAGTAGTAGTGTTGAATACCATGTTAAAAACCAAAAGCTACCATCTAAACTTCTCAACCTACCCATTTCCCACCAAAATTATTCTAAAATAATAATCAAAATAATTCACCATACACTCTAATTTCCAACAGAAAATGTTTAAAGATAATGCTTAATGGTGGGTGCTTCAGCATGAACTTATGAGCTACATTTCTTCAATCTGTAATCAAAATAATTCTTCATTATGTCATTCACATTAGGGGTGCGAGGAAGTTTAACAAGCTGCAGGAAAAGAAAACCGATAAGAATAAAAATAACGGTCCAATAATTTCAAAATGACATAAAGGTTTGTACTGTTTGATGAAAAATTGTGTTGAGTAACAATTATATCAACTTGCTTGTAAAGGAATTAAGACAAAGGTTCAACTCTGTATATAAAACTAATGTATATAAAATAATAGCACTACCTTGCCCAGATGGGTGAGAAATTCACAATCATCAACTAATTGCTTCCTTAAAGTTGGTGGAATCTAAATGTTGACAAGCTTGTCAAGAGGGACCTTTGGTTTTTCCTATCAGTGAGTAAAACTTCATCTCACCATATAGTCAAAAGACTTTAGAAGCACCATCTCCTCATCTCACCACTCAGTGGAAATATGAGATAAAAGTTTCATATTTCCATTCCAACTAATTTGAATGACAATTTATGCTAATGCACATTTCATTAGAAATTCTAACTAATTAAATTGTACTTCAAAATTCTTCCTTTTACCTTTCCCTTCGAATAATTAATAACAAATTGTGTACATATAATGTTAATTCTATTATCTTCCCTCTATTAGAAATTCTAATGTTTTTTCTAATTTATAATCAGGCAATATCTATTCTTGTATGCTTTCATTATTGCTTGCTTGTGTATTTTTTTACCGGTTCCATGCAATGATAAATATACTATTAGGCTTGATAAAAATAGCCATGTTGGTCTTCAAATTAAATTAATTAACATACCTTCCTAAAACTACATGGGAGCAAAATGAATAACCATACCTTCTGTCTCAGTGAAGGGTCAGGTAATTCGAGTACTTTTGAACACTGCTTCCTAATTTTATTTTTCTTTTCAATGTCAGCATTCCTCTTCCTAATAAAAAACCATCGGACAAGGGGAATGGCAAAGAAGGAACCAGCATAAATCTGAAAATATTATCAATTCATCATTCAATCTATTGTGACAGCAAACCTAAACCAGTGCTAATAGACATTAAAATAACACACTCATCCTCAAGAAAATATCTATTGGGAGTGAAATAAGGGCTTAAAAAAGCTGTCAAACGCTCAAATATCTTTTATCAATAATTTCACATTTTTAATACTTTCAACTTATCTCATATTTAAAAGCCATAGCAAGGCAAGAGAAGCATTCATTGATGTTCAACACATGATGTTTTCCAGCGACACCAATTTGCAGAGTCCAGAACTAAGTCTATTTTTTTATTTTTCTTTTTGGGTCATGTTACCCTCAAATTTTAAGTCTCAAATAATATTTCTCTAAGCAACAGCATCAAATCATGGAATTAAATACTAAATTTACAGTAAGACATTACCATCAAATTCTCAAAATTAGCATCATCAAGAATTCTTCTATAAATTCAAAAAGAAAAAAAATCATACCTGAAAATGCGAAAAGATGTCTGCCACAAATTTAATGAAGCAGGGGCGAAGGAGCAAAGCAGGGGTGAGGCCTACACGAACGAGGGATGTAGCAGATGCGAGGCAAAGCTACGGTGGAGGCGCAGTGGGGGGGATGTAGCAGCGCGATGACAAGGAAGGCAATGGTGACGGTTAAGGCATGGTGGCAAGGAAGGCAAAACTACAAGGAAGGAAAGTAGAGAAGACAACACTGACGATGCAGAGTAGATAGGTGAGGAGGACGATGCTAGTGACGAGGTAAACGAGGGCGACCCTAGTGACGAGGAGGAGACGAGGCAGAGGGGAGGTTAATAGCGCAGCGAGGACGGTACTGGTGACGGCGGGGATCTAAGCTCTTCCAGGGTTGAGAGATGGGACTTGAGAGTGACAGCGTAAGATCAAGTTGAGAGTGAGAGAGTAGTCCCGAAGCTTTCTTTGGGCTTATTATGGTTTTATTTTTCAGAAACCTTTTGGCCACGCTTCAAAAGCGTGCCAAAAGTGTGCCAGTATATGGCCACGCTTCAAAACCGCGTCCGTAATGAAATCCTATTGCCACGCTTTTATAACATATTTGTTTCCCTCAAAAGCGTGGCAGAAAAAAAACATGGCCGTATCTCTAATCAATTGCCACCTGTAACGACCCAATTTTCAATATGTCTAGATCATATTGGAAACTGAGCGATACCAATTCGTCTTCCTAATTATTATCTAATATTTATCATATAAGCCTGATTCGTTGTTAAAAACGTAGTCAATTTGCGAGGTATTTTTTTTTAAATGGTTGGATTAATAGACGAAATCATTCTTAATCAATTCACAATTGATAACAGATAAAACAGTTATAAACAACCACACATAAATACGTCACAAGCAGTTAACAATATTCAGTGATCTAGCCTTTATTAGGGTTTAGTTAGGGTTTGTAGCATTTTATACTTCAAGTCTTGCTTTTGGATTTTGCAATTTACATTGTAAGTATTTCTTTAATTGTCTCTTTCAATTACATCACTTGTTCTACACTTTCTCATATTTCCATTTCTCTTGCCAATTTACATAGTCTTGCAATTTTGGATTTCTAGTTGTTTAATTTGATGTTTGATGCTTACTTTATGTTTGTTTGAGTTGCCTTTATTGATTTTAATCATTTATGCTTCATAGTTTTTATCATTTCCCCAATTTTGCCATGTTTTATGTTTGTGCCCTCTATGTGTTTGATAAAATGCCAATTTTAGTTATGGGGTAATTTCCACCCCTTGACTTGGGAAAAATGAGTATATGGATTACTAGATCCATAATATCCAACATTTAGTGATAATTCTTGGGTTGTTAGTTGTTATTGTTTCTACTAACGCTAGCTTTTTACTAAGGTAATTAGTAAGTTAGCTAGGATTTGTGGATTAATAACAATTATGCTCACTTGACTTATCCTTCGATGTTAAGGGTTGACTTAGTGAGATTAATCCATCATAATTATCATAGTTGTGGTTATGGTAAGGAAGGGATTCCATAACTCATTCCAAGTAAAGGTTTCATTTATGTTTTAAATCACATTTTCATCACTTTATAGTCTTACTTGATTATATTGCATACATAGTTCTTTTATTCCTTTATTAGTTTATTAATTGCAATTTTGCCATGTTCTTTAATTCTTTTATTGCTTACTTCTTCATTGAAAATACCCCTTGCTTTCCACAACCAAAATTGTATGCACTTGTTGTCACTAGTTCCTAGGGAGAATGACCCAGGAGTCGAAATACTCTCGGTTTATATTTGCTTTGAATTGTGACAATCTCTTGAATTATAATTTGATTAATGATCAATAGTTGGGTTTGGACTATGCTTGCAATGTCGAACCTATTTTAAGTGTGAAAATCCAAACCTATGCTTTTGGTCATTGTCACTTCACCAGTAAACTGTGAACTCGATTAAACCGATTTCCTATTTTTAACTAAAACAGACTAGGTAACCTTATAATATCATTCAAGCATCTTCTAATACTACTATAATGATAGTATTATACTATTATCTCTCTTCTCTCATGAATCGTGTCCGGTTCATCAAACCGAGACTATTTACGAAAACTAGAACCAAAACTCCTAATCGATAT
Organism: Arachis stenosperma; assembly: GCF_014773155.1. Taxonomy (NCBI): domain Eukaryota; kingdom Viridiplantae; phylum Streptophyta; class Magnoliopsida; order Fabales; family Fabaceae; genus Arachis; species Arachis stenosperma. The sequence goes on from NC_080380.1 coordinate 86,280,923, forward strand.
GGTTAAAAAACTAGGTTCTTCGTGATTGTGTTATCGAGCTTGCCTCAGAAGAGGTTCTAGCTTAAGGATGACATAATGACAATGAGGATTGAGATGCTTGATGATACAGCAGAGGTGTTCCCTTTACTGATCTTCCAGAGAAATCCGTGCCTTCAGAAAAGATCTCCCGTACTCGAAAATCGGGGTTGTTACATTCTACCCTCCCAAAAGAAAATTTTGCCCTCAAAATTTTAGCCATGCGCAAGAATCCATCTTCAAGCGATCTATTTTCCTAATGCCATCCAGAAGAGGAGATCGGACCGTTTCTTACAGCACCCAAATCTCACATAGTCATAGCCTTGGAGATCATAATAGCTATGAAGATAGCTATGGCTCACGTCGATTCGTTGCTCGGAGCTCGATTAAACTATGCCTATTCGTAGTCATTGAGGTCTTGTCCGCACCAAACAATCAACATTAAGGTGATCATTCTTAATATCTAACGTTAAGCATGAACATTCCCAAAATGAGTGCTCATAGACATTCATGCCAAATGTATCTTAAAGATACCCTAACGACATGGGACACAGAAGCAGAGTATGCAATGAAGCATAGTCAGTCCACTCCCGAGGCTCTACTAGGAACGAACTGCTCTGATACCAAATTGTAACGACCCAATTCTCAATATGTCTAAATCATATCGGAAACTGAGCGCTACCAATTTGTCTTCCTAATTATTATCTAATATTTATCATATGAGCCTGATTCGTTGTTAAAAATGTAGTCAATTTGCGAGGTATTTTTGTTTGAAAACATTTGGATTAATAGACGGAATCATTCTTAATCAATTCACAACTGATAACAGATAAAACAGTTATAAACAACCACAAATAAATACATCACAAGCAGTTAACAACATTCAGTGATCCAGCCTTTATTTAAGTATAGACTTTTAGTTAGCACACCCCTAGATATTGCTAGATAATAACTATATACATGTATACACATACAACATCCCAGGCCCTGACCTGTTCAAGAAGTTCCTAAGCTAGCACCCAGGCTAGCCTAGACTCTATACTCACCTAATCTCTCTAAACTACTAAACTGAGGAAAAGTACGTTCTAAGTCTTCAAAACTCAAGTAAGGTAGAACGTCATCAAAAGGTAGAACATCATCTGCTACTCCTCTGTACGATCAGACATTGCCATATGACGTCTCTCTGGTACCTCATCAAGTAGCCACATAACAGGAGTCTCGTACACAGGATTTAGGTTAAAGTTCACGTACAAACAGGGTCCAAACGTTGGCTAGTCTCACAGTATATACATATAAACAGAGAACGAGATTCACCATTGATTCAGAAGACTACCTAGAGCAGAATCCTCTTTACAAATGGTCATCAGTGAACTACGGACGGGTACTCATGCCTCCATCTGAAGGGAGAAGGGAGAGAGAAGGGGTAAGAACTGTAGAGTTCATAGTAGGGCCGGGGTTATTAGTTAAGTTCATTAATTCTGTATTTTCTCGCAGACGAATAGCAGAATATAGTAAAGTAGTAAACAGAAGACACAGATAAATAGAGAAAATAGAGAAAATAGAAAGCAGAACACAAACAAAAGAATACAAGAAAATAAAACACAAATACAAATAATAAAATATAAACAAAGAAAGCATACGTTCATACAACAAACATAACAGAAGAACTGCACAACCAAGTATGATGTATGTCTAGCCCTAGTGCAGGTAATGAGCTCATTCGTCGGTTACATACCCGTTCCCGACGTTACCCAGAGCCCTTTGACCAGGTAAGGCTTCCCTGTTGGCAATGCTCCTCGCAAGAGTCATTTGACTTGCGAGGCAAACCACCGCAAGAGTCCTTAGACTTGCATGGCGGAGCTAGTTAACTTATATCTGCCCAACACACTCACTCTAAGAGTCCTTTGACTTACAGGAGCGCACACACACACACACACTCACTGTAAGAGTCCTTTGACTTACAAGAGTGTATGCTAATTGTGTTTTCTCGATACCTTTGTAAGAGTCCTCTGACTTACAAAATAGCATTATAGCTATGTATCCCAGGGAAGCGCTCTCAATGGTCATACCACGATCTATCTGACTGCGTCTCTACAGCAGATTCTTAGATAATCATTCTCATTGTCATCATTCATTATCATTCTCATTATTCATCATCACTTTCACATTCTTATGCAGTACCTCTTTCTTTTTCTGTTCAATCATGCTATACAAACTCTACAACTTTTACTTTTACAACATCTTAACTCAAACCATTTCTTATATCAGATTACTCTTTTCTCTGTATCCTTTTATTCTGCTTTGGTTATTCTTTTCTCTGTATCTCTTTACTTTTCTCTGGTTACTATATTCTCTGTGTTTCTTTTTTCTGCTCTGATTTCTTTTCTTAACGTATGTATTTAAAGCTTATGTAAATTTCAATATGAATAGTTAGCCTGTCCCAAGTATAGGTTCATTAAGTTTATGCTAAAACAGTTTTACTTTTCATATAATACCTAACCCTAGTCACAACTGAAGGACTAACTATGTTGCCCTAGTTTGTTCGCTAGTCTCTGTCTGTTTTTCTGTTGTTAAAACTTTACAGACTTTTCTTTATTTTTTATCTTTTCTTTAGCTTTTTATCTTTCTATTATCTTTGCCTCATTAATATGTTCTTACCACTCCCTAAGTGTTTTATGAAGGTAATTATGAAATTCTACGCTTAAAGTTGTCTTTCTAAAGCTTTTACAGAAAACTGCCTTTTCCGCATTATTTTATTATTCTTATTAAAATATTATTTTTAATTAAATATTATTATTTAATATTTTAATATTATTTATTATTTTATCATTAAATTTTCAAAAATTATCCCACTTTAACTTTTAACCTTTAAAATTTACTTTTTACCACCTGTAACTTTTAATATTTCTACTTTAACCAACCTAACTTTTGAAAGTTACCAAATAACCCCCCAAACACAAAAATTTTTACTTCCTTGCCCTTTTATGGATCAAAAAGGTGTTCTTCATTGTTCTTTACCACACTCAAAGTGTTCTTCGTGTTCTTCATAAATTCTTCAGATTCTTTCTCTGTTTTTACCTGTTTTTCAGTCTTTTTAGCAACTGATTTTTACCGTAATTCATAATAATCTAGCCACTAAAACCCCATCTTTTCCACTTGATTTTAACACAAATTGAACCCCAATTTAGGCCTAGGGTTTCGTTTTTCCAGCAGCTTCAAGAACATGAACTCAAAGCTTGAATTTCATCAAATTTCATCAAAATTTTACCAAATTTTCAGGAAGAATCAATCATATATGCAACCAATTTTTAACACAGCCAAATAATACAACATTCGCACAACTCAAACACAAATAATCAAGATTAATTTCGTCACACCCTACCTGGTTTTGCTGCTCCAAATTCGGTTATGTCCTTAGGTGGTCTTTAAGCACTTTTTCCTCCTAAATCACATCAAGAACAACTTTAAATCCAAAAATCCTCAACTAACCAAATCTTACTCAGCATGTTAGAAAAGAATTTCTCACCTTAAAATTTCTGGAAATTAACGTTTCTTGGCCCTCAAGTCAAGTTAAGCATGATTCCTAAGGAAGAACAACAAGAAAACACATGTTTAAGCATGTTTCCTTGAAACCAAAACAAAAGGGAGACGGTGCAGCCAACTCACCTTGATTCCAGCCTTGATAAGTCATATGATTATGTAGATAAAGAAGAGAGGATCATTTTGGTCGGATTGAAATTTTGATTTGAGTTTTAGTTCAGCAGAAATCAAGCTTTGAAAATTTATGAACCAAGAACTTTCTCTCCTTTTTCTCTTGATGAATTTCGGCCACAATAAGAAAATGAGGCAGCCTTGGGGGTTTTGGGGGTGTAGGGTGAGTTGTGATTGGTTGGCTTGGAGGTGGATTAAAATAATATTAAAATATATCAGGTGTATAACTACTAAAACTAGATGTATCGGAACACTTGTAAAAATATTTCTAAAAATTCTTTTCTGAGCTACTAGCATAAATGACACTAGTAACATATTTAATAAGAGAATAGAACATGTATGATGAGGCCTTAGCATTGCTAAATTCTTTAGAGAGTGTTGGTGCTAAGTTGTACCAGTAAATTGTGAACCCGGTTAAACTGATTTCCTATTTTTAACTAAAACAGATCAGGTAACCTTATAATATCATTCAAGCATCTTCTAATACTACTATAATGATAGTATTATACTATTATCTCTGTTCTCTCATAAATCGTGTCCGGTTTGTCAAACAGAGACTATTTACGAAAACTAGAACGAAAACTCCTAACCGATACGGTTAAAAAACTAGGTTCATCGTGATTGTGTTATCGAGCTTGCCTTAGAATAGGTTCTAGCTTAAGGATGACATAATGACAATGAGGATTGAGATACTTGAGGATACAACAGAGGTGTTCCCTTTACTGATCTTCCGGAGAAATCCATGCCTTCAGAAAAGATCTCGCGTACTCGAAAATCGGGGTTGTTACATCACCCTTCCAAAAGCGTGGTTGTTGACCCTTTTTCGCCACGCTTTTGAAGCGTGGCGAGAAAAAACATGGCCAAATCTCTATTCAATCGCCGCCCTCACAAAAGCGTGGCCATTGACCACTTTTCACCACACTTTTAAAGCGTGACAAAAAAAAGCGTGGCCATAGGCCTTTTTTCTTTTAGTGATTGTATGCAGTGCACATATTCATCAAATTCAAGCCAAAATTCAAGCATCAACAACCCATAAATCAGAAGTTGAACACTTGTAATCAACAACAAGTAATTAAGCAAAACTTAAGCTACATTACCAAGGTTAAATAACAAAAATGAAAATTAAGCAAGCAAATAAAGAAAATAAAGAAGAGGAAAGAGAGAAGAAGAAGAAGAAGAAGTAGAAGAAAGAAGAAGAAAGAAGAGGTGAGAAGAGGAAGGGTAGGGTGGCGCGGTTGCTGTGGAAGCGCCGGCAGCGGTGGTTTGATAAACCCCATTTGTAGGGTTTATCTTGTGCTTGATTTAGGGGATTTTTTAACCTTTTACCCATATTTATTCAATGAAATAGCATGGTTTTGTATATTCTCCTTTAATTGTGCTTAAGAGTGAAAACATGTTTTTTAGGTCTTAAAATAGCTAAATGTAATTTACCTTGATTCCATTAGATGCCTTGATATGTTTGTTAAGTGATATCAGATTTAGGAGGCAAAGATTGGATCAAGGGAATGAAGAAAAAGCATGTAAAGTTGGAGAACTCATGAAGAAATGATGGAACCAAAAAGTTGTAAAGCCTAACCTATTCGCACTTAATTGACCATAACTTGAGCTACAGAGATCCAAATGATGCGGTTTTAGTTGGGTTGGAAAGCTAACATTCGGGGCTTCGAAAGATATAAGATTTTCCATACTTGCTACACGTATGGTGATGCGTGCGTGCACTATACGCACACGCATCGTTGCTGCCATATGATCCACTTAAAGCAATACGTGGCCAGCGAATTCTAAAGCCTTGTGGGCCCAATCCAACTCATTTCTGATGCTATTTAAGCTAAGGATTGAAGGGAAATTAACATACTGTTGATCATTAGTTTAGTTTAACTTAGTTTAGTAGTTAGAGTTAGTTTCTAGAGAGAGAAGCTCTCTCTTCTCTCTAGAATTAGGATTATGAATTAGGGTTAGATTAGGATCTCATAGTTCTAGGTTTAATTCAAGTCTCCTTCTACTTCGACCTCCAATTGGTGATTGCTACACTTTGGTTCTTCTTTCTATCCCTCTTCTCTTGTTGTAATTTCTCTTATTATGTTTCTAGGTTTGGTAATTGAGATACTCTTGTCCTTTATTTTCTTTTATTAATGCAATTTGAGGTAATTCATGATAATTGTGATTTCCTTGATTGTTGTTGTTAATTCTTTACATTTAATTGTTGTTAGAATTTATTCTTGTTGTGATTTACTATATTTTTCTTTTGTGCCTTCCAAGTGTTTGATGAAATGCTTGGGAAGATGTTAGAACAGAATTTTATGTTCTTGGCTTGAGAAGGTAACTTAGGATTTCTTGAGTTACTAGTGTCCAAATGATTGATAGTTGATAACCATTGACTCTAGCCTTCATTAATCCAATTAGTGAAAAGCTAGGATTTATAGACTTGGATTGATATAACTCACTTGACTTTCCCTTGCTATTAGTTAGAGGATGACTAAGTGGGATTAATCCATGCAACTACCATACTTGTGGCTAGTGATAATGATGAAGACCCTTGACAACCAATCCTTTCCAAGACCATTTTGTTAATAAAATTTCATTACCATTTACTATTCATGTTTCTCATCTAAAATCCCAAAATAAATAAATCCATAACCAATAACAAGAACACTACCCTGTAAGTCCTTTGAGAGACGACCCGAGGTTTAAATATTTCGGTTTATAGATTTTAGGGGTTTGTACTTGTGACAAACAAATTTTTGTATGAAAGGATTATTGTTTGGTTTAGAAACTATACTTTACAATGAGATTTTATTAGTGAAATTCTAAACCGTCAAAAATCTAATCATCAAAATGGCGCCGTTGCCGGGGATTTGCAATGGTGTTATGTTATTGGTTATTGTACACATGTGAATATTGTAAATAGCTTGTCTTTTGCGTGTTTACTAGATTTTGTTAGTTTTAGTTTCTTTTTCCATAATGAATTCTCACTTTGGCTATGAGTTTGGCTCTAATTGTGTTGTAGGAAATGTGAATTTCAATGATAATATGTACCAAGGATGGAATCAACAAAGATGGGAGGAGCCTCAAGGAATTGATCACTCTTATTGGCAATAATCTCCGGACACTTATAGGTATAATTTCCATCCTAATGCATGTCAATCCAATGGCTATGGTGACTCCTTTTGTAATAATCAACCACCACCATATACCTATGAATCTTATCCTCAACACGATGCTCAACCATACTCACAAGCCCCTTTCTACCAAGTACCTTTATGTAACCCTTATCCATCATATAACCAATCACCCGTACCATATTCTTATGACCTTTATGAGCAAGAACCTATAGAACCACCACAACCCTATCATGGCTATTACCAAGAACTACCTCAATACTCCCCATCTCTATACCTTTACCAAGAAGAACCACCTTCCTATCATGAACCCTCTCTTCAAAATAATGAACCTTCCTATTCACCCCAATCCCCAATAGACGATTCTCTCACTTTGTTACTCCAAGGACAAGAAGCCATGAAGCGAGATACACTTGAGTTTGTGACCAATTTGACCAAGGTGGTGCACACTTTAGCCCACCAATGTTTGAAGACTCAAGGTACTTCCGTGACCACATGTGAAAGGTCAAAAGAAGAACAAAGCATGAAGGAGAAATTAGAAAATCCGGTGGAGAAGGAGGAGTCGAATTTTGTGTTGGAACAATTGGAGAAGCCTATGATCATTGAAGAAAAGGAAGAAGTGGTTGAAGATTTAGGAGATGATGAAAGTCCAAGGGAATGTAGCACCATGGAGCACTCTTCCAAGAAGCTTGAAATTGATGTTGAGGAGGATGCGCAACCTCCATGGCATGTCATAGTTGGAGACTTGAAAGAGGCCTATCAAGAGATGAATTCCATCATGGATGAATTTTTATCTACAATCGAATCCTCTTCCATTGGACATGAAGTTAAAGTTATAGAAGAGTGTGCACAACCTCCCATACCCTTGGTGAGCAATGAGAAAGAGAGTGAATCGAAAGAGAGCTACCAAGAGGAAAGAGTTGGCATGGTATATATCGAAATTGAAAAATATGAAGAGGTTGATCAAGAAATGGATTTATTCATCAATGAATTCCTATCCAAAATTGAATCACCTCCTATTAGGCAAGAAATCAAAGTTCTTGAAGACAACACCAAGCCATGTGATAAAAGGGGAAAGGTTGAAATTGAGGAAGCTCGCAAAAAGGTGAAAATACACAAATAAGAGCACAAGGAAGTAGACCTTGCATTGTCTAAGTGTGGGGAGGTCTCCATTCCCAAGTCACCATCTAACACAGCATTCAAGTGGGTAAAATTCTTATCCCTAAGCTTTAGTTTCTCACCTGAATATGGTTTGATTGAAACGGATGGACAACTTAGAGCTCTTTGTGGACTTAAAGGAAAAAGAGAATTATGTAGTGGTTGAAAATTTGGTATTAGGCTCGTTAAGGTCAATGTTCCAAGGTATAGGGACTATGATTGGAAGAATACCACCTTTCATGGGTCTAGAAGGAAGAATTGGTGAACTAAAGAGAATTCTATGTGTCGATCACCCTTATGTCAACCACCTGTACGAAAAAATGACTTAAACTAAAAGTGCTAGGTAAGAGACACCCCACCATGGTAAACTCTCTCCATTCTCTTTTAGTTTTGTTTAATAAGTGATTTGAGTTGCCATTGTAGGTAGATTTTCATTTCATATTGATTTGTTTGTATAGATTGGTTGTTAGTATATTGTGCTTATTAGTAGATGAATAAATCCTAAAATCAAATTGATTTTTGTGTATTGTATGATATTTGATTGAATAACGAGTTGTAGGCATTATAGGGAGCTCTTAGGCATTTTTTTCTGCTTTTTGGGCAAATAATAATAAAAAAAGGGGAAGAGGGGGATGGCGCGCGCACACGCTGTGCGCGTACGCGCCCTTTCGCAAATGCAGCATCATACTTCAAGCCCGAGAGTTGCGCTAACTCTGGGCCAACATTAAGCCCCTGGCCTGGCTAGCCACCCACATGTACGCACGCTGGACGCCTCCGCACCCATGCTTACAACCCCATCCACGCGTCCACGCACCAAGCGCGTATGCATCCTTGATTCTAATTGCGCAATGCACACACACGCACGCTGTGCACGCGCGCGCCGATGGCGCTACCTGCCCTCCCGGTACATGTTCCAGAGAGTTGGGCCAACCTTGGGCTAACACTGTGCCCCGCGCATAATCCCACTCACGCGTGGGCGCACCTGGAGCGCACGCGTCCTTCGGCCAATATGCACATCAGCGCGTAAGCATGCATGACGCGTCCGCATTCGCATACTTTTATTCTTTACATTTTCATTTTGTTTCTATAGCTTGTTTTTACTTCATTTTTTTTCGAGTTTCTTGTTTTCATAATGGTGTTGATTTCTCTTACTCAATTGTTGAGCATTCTTGCATTGCTTTGGTGCTTCATGACTTGTTTAATATTGATGGGTGATGAAACTTTAAAATCAATGCTTCAATCTTTTATGACTCTTGTGTCTTTGTGCATTGATATGACCTCATATTGTCTTTCATGATCCACTTTTCTCATTTGAACTTGATGCTCAATATACTCTTCATGCCTTAACTTTACTCTTACATCGAGCTTAATGATATGCCTTAGCTTACATTATTTTCTCATTCACATGCTTAGCTAACATGTGGTAGAGAATCATACTCTTACTTGGCATTAGCCCCCGCCTACATTCTATTTGCTTTGATATCTTTGTTGTAGGCTTAACTTTCTTTCATTTTCTTTCTCTCCCTTTAGGTTGGCCACCAAAAAGGGGGAAGGAAAAGTTTCTAAATGGGGCAACAAACGAGTCATCCGCACAACCTTTTGAAGAAGCTCGTCAGTTGTAGCAACCCATCCACCTTGTTCTTCTTTGCATGCACCGAGGACGGTGCAATCTTCAAGTGTGGGGAGGTCGTTCGACTGATCTCCATGGGTAACAATTCCCTTTTCAACACCAAAATTTTTTTCTTTGTTAGATAGTTATTGCATTGCATGTTAGTTAGAATTTGTACATATTTTTGCCACTTCTTTCCTATTAGGACTACTTGGTTAGAGTAATGATTTCTTGTCCAAGGAACTGTTTTAGGGTAACCTACTAATTTGAAAAAAAAATTTGTGGAACCTGCTTGAAAGAATTTATTTTGGAACATGGTTTTTGAGCTAAGAACACAAGCTTGTGAGATTTGAGCCTAATGATGTGGTTACATCTTACAACCACTTATTTTTCCTTCTTGTGTGCATTATTCTCTTTCTATGATTGTAATCTTTGATTTTGTTTGATTCTCTATGTCCATTATTCCTTATATTCATGTATTTATATGATTGATGCCATCATTTCATTAGCTCACTTACCCATATAGCCTACCTTTTATCAAACATTGTTAGCCAACTTTGAGCCTACGCTTAACCCACTCGTTCTTAATTTAGCACATTACAAGCCTTAAAGCGAAAAATAAATAAATGTCCTTAATTTGAATCTTTGATTAGCTTAGGCTAGTGTGTGTGAGTATCATACAAGTGTGGGAAAACTTGGGACATTGGTTGGAAAAAAGGGTGTGTTTTTGTATTTTTATTGTAAAAATTGGGAATTGGGTACATACTCATGTGTTAATCAAATGTAAAACCATATGCATTGATATTCTTGAAAGAAAAAAATGATGACAAAAAACAAAAAGAAAAAAAGAATAGAATAAGGAAAAAGAAATAAATATGCAAAAGAAAAGAAAAATAGAAAAAAAGAAAGAAAGAAAAAAAAAGCAATAAAAAGGGGACAAAATGCCCCAAAGTGAAGTTCAAATAAAATCAATGCATATGTGTGATAATCAAAAGAAAATGCATGAGTATGCGAAAAAGTGAGGAATGGGGAGTTAGATTAGTACTTAATTGTATAGGTCATTATATAGGTTAGGTGGGAAAGTTTAAGCTAATCAAAGATTCAAATCCTAGTCCACTGGCCATATATGACCCTACCTTGACCCTAGCCCCATTACAACCTAAAGGAAAGACCTCATGATAATTGTATGCATGCATGAAATAATTGTTGATTGTTAGATGAAAAACAAATTTTGGAAAGCATGATTAGGGGAGAATTGAGAGAATCGACCCTATACACTTGACCGACTAGAGTGCAAACACTTCCGGTGAGGGTTCGATGCTCAATTCCATGATTCCCGGCTTTTATGAGCGTTCTTCTTGCAAGTCTACTTGAACCTCATTTTTATATTTAAATCGGTAGGATTCATGAATCATTATATGATCTTGACTCTACTTGTGCATGTATGTCTTGGAGATTGATTTATTTTAACCAAGTAGGTAGAATCATTTTGCATTTAGTTGTATTCATATAGATAGGCGCATTTAGATTAGCTTACATTGAATAAATGTTAATGCCCTTTGCTTTCTCTTGGTTTAAGCATGAAGACATGCTTTGTTTAAGTGTGGGGAGGTTGATAAACCACATTTGTAGGGTTTATCTTGTGCTTGATTTAGGGGATTTTATAACCTTTTACCCACATTTATTCAATGAAATAGCATGGTTTTGTATATTCTCCTTTAATTGTGCTTAAGAGTGAAAACATGTTTTTTAGGTCTTAAAATAGCTAAATGTAATTTACCATGATTCCATTAGATGCCTTGATATGTTTGTTAAGTGATTTTAGATTTAGGAGGCACAGATTGGATCAAGGGAATGAAGAAAAAGTATGTAAAGTTGCAGAACTCATGAAGAAATGATGGAACCAAAAAGCTGTCAAGCCTGACCTCTTCACACTTAATGATCATAACTTGAGCTACAGAGGTCCAAATGATGCAGTTCTAGTTGGGTTGGAAAGCTAACATCCGGGGCTTCGAAACGATATAAGATTTGCCATAGTTGCTGCACGTATGGTGACGCGTGCGCGCACTGTACATGCACGCGTCGTTGCTGCCATATGATCCACTTAAAGCAATACGTGGCCAGCGAATTCTAAAGCCTTGTGGGCCCAATCCAACTCATTTCTGATGCTATTTAAGGCAAGGATTGAAGGGGAATCAATATACTTTTGATCATTATTTTAGTTTAGCTTAGTTTAGTAGTTAGAGTTAGTTCCTAGAGAGAGAAGCTCTCTCTTCTCTCTAGAATTAGGATTATGAATTAGGGTTAGATTAGGATCTCATAGTTCTAGGTTTAATTCAAGTCTCCTTCTACTTCTACCTACAATTGGTGATTGCTACACTTTGGTTCTTCTTTCTATCCCTCTTCTCTTGTTGTAATTTCTCTTATTTTGTTTTTAGATTTTGTAATTGAGATACTCTTGTCCTTTTATTTTCTTTTAATAATGCAATTTGAGGTAATTCATGATAATTGTGATTTTCTTGATTGTTGTTGTTAATTCTTTACATTCAATTATTGTTAGAATTCATTCTTGTTGTGATTTACTATACTTTTCTTTTGTGCCTTCCAAGTGTTTGATGAAATGCTTGGGAGGATGTTAGAATAGAATTTTATGTTCTTGGCTTGAGAAGGTAACTTAGGATTTCTTGAGTTACTAGTGTCCAAATGATTGATAGTTGATAGCCATTGACTCTAGCCTTCATTAATCCAATTAGTGAAAAGCTAGGATTTATGGACTTGGATTGATATAACTCACTTGACTTTCCCTTGCTATTAATTAGAGGATGACTAAGTGGGATTAATCCTTGCAACTACCATACTTGTGGCTAGTGATAATGATGAAGACCCTTGACAACCAAACCTTGCCAAGACCATTTTGTTAATAAAATTTTATTACCATTTACTATTCATGTTTCTCATATAAAACCCCAAAATAAATAAATCCATAACCAATAACAAGAACACTACCTTGTAAGTCTTTTGAGAGATGACCCAAGGTTTAAATACTTCGGTTTATAGATTTTAGGGGTTTGTACTTGTGACAAACAAATTTTTGTATGAAAGGATTATTGTTTGGTTTAGAAACTATACTTTACAACGAGATTTCATTAGTGAAATTCTAAACCGTCAAAAATCTAATCATCATGGTCACCGGAAGAAGGGGCGGCCTGGGTGGCTGGGTTGGGGTAGGGTAAATAAGGAAGAAAGAAAGGGGGTGAGGAGTGTAAGGCGCAGCAGGGAATCCTTCCTGATTAACGCCCAGAACGTGACTTGTGCATACGCACAAGGGGGAAAATTAGGGGTGCTCATACGCACAGTTGTGTGCGAGCGCTCCCAGCAAGAAGGGTGCTACTGTGTGTGCGTACACATAGGGCTGTGCGCACGCACAAAAGTCTCTCTCTTTTTTAGAGTCAAAAGGATCATGTGTGCGTACGCACAAACAGGCGTGCGTACACACAAGCGGCTGCGAGCGCTATGAACAGAGTGTGTAAATCAAGTGTGCGTATGCACATGTATGTCCGTACACACAATTGTCAAAAAGTAAGAGGAGTGTGTGTGAGCATAGGGTTTTCAATGTTTTTAATGCCTCTAAGTCACCTCCCATGATATCAATCAAAGGTTTTCAACCCCAAAACATATCATTCTTCAAAAACATATGATCGAACATAAAATGCAACTAAATTAAGCCTAGAATTCAATCAAACTAAGCTAATCGAAGAGACAAAATTCAATAAGCAAAAACTAAAAGAGAGAAGAGTTAGAAAGATGTTACCATGGTGGGGTGTCTCCCACCTAGCACTTTGGTTTAAAGTCCTTAAGTTGGACTTTTTTAGTGAAGCTTGTGTCATGGTAGCTTATGCTTCCACTCATCCTTGAGCCGCCACTGATGTTTGCTATTCAAAGCTCCTCCGGGGTCCCAAATTCTAGGTTCCCAGTGATCCTCTTATTGCTTCTTGCTCTTGTTCTTGGATGGGCCACCTCTCAAATCACCCTTGAAGTACCCAATTATACCTTGGAATCTTCCTAATTGGATCTTGCATCGCTTATACCTTGAATTCCTTTGGCAACCAACACCTATGTCTTCATTGTGGAACACTCCAAGAAGGATCTTAAGTTGGTGATCTGTTTCCAAGATAGCAAAGTGATGTGGGTCTATGAAGTTCATTGAGGATATTGTTACCCAGTCAAATTGCCCTTAGAATGGAATTTTCTCTTGTAGACTCCCCTTCTTGGTTGTCAACACCTTCCTCACCAACCTCTTCCTACTCTTCTCCATCACTTAAGTCATATTTTTAGAGGTTGTGTGAAATCCACATCAACCTCCTCTTCATATCCAATGGGGGGAAAGTTCATCAAGCTTATTTAGGGGATTGACCAATGTAGACAAAAAATCGTCAATGATAAAATCCACATCTTGGTCAATCTCGCACAGTTCTCCATTTACTTCTTTTGGTGCATGATGAGCCCATATTTGATGAGATATTTTGACTAGATTTGGATGGATTTTATCACATAAACTCACACTTATTCACCAAAATAGCATACTTTTGTGTTTGATCCCTAAATTGATCCTAAATGTGAAAACATGCGTTCTTGTGTTTAAATAGTGATTTTAATTCCACTTTTATGTCATTCGATGCCGTGATATATTTTTTCAGTGATTTCAGGCCCTAGAGGCAAGATTGGCTAGAAAAAAGTAGAAGAAAGTATGTACAATGTAGAACACATGAAGAAAACAAGGAAAAGCACACACAATCAAGTGTTCGTGCGCACAAGCATCTGTACGTGCGCACAACCCTCTGTGCGTGCGCACAACCCTCTATGCATACACACAGGTGAACATTAAGTAAAGTGTTTATACGCACAGGTTCATGCACATGGTTTCATTAATGAAACATGTGATCCCTGATTTTTGGGGGCTTTTGGCCTAAGTTTGGAAGGCTTGATGCTGAATGGGAGTGTTATATGAAGGGGAAATAACCACATATGAAGACATTAGTTAGTATGAGTTAATAGAAGCTTACCTTAGGTTTTAGTTGAAGTTTTCATTAGTTGTAGGAAGCTTCCATCAGAGTAGGAGTAGTGTAGATAGAAAATTCTCTCTTAGGGTTTATTAAATTTCCATTGTAGCATTTTATAGCAAGCTTTGATTTTGGATTTCACTCATCTTTATTGCAGGTAGTCTCAATTTTCTCTTTAATATATTTATATAATAGATATATAGAATATTATTCTAAATTTTCAGTTTTATTGGATGGACTGATGTAGACAACAAACATTTAAATGAAATATGCATTAAATATTCTAAACTAAATATTAAATATAATAATATATAAATAAGATTATTTAGTAAGATAAATATTGGCGCTCAACGGACCTTTTTGAATCCTCTAAAACTCCTTCTGGACTTTGAATTTCAATTCAATAATTTTTTTGTGCAACCTAGGCTAGGGGATTCAGATTTGAATTTGAAATTCAAAGATGGAATTATTACATCATCTTTACTTTCATTTTCTCTTGGTTCAAATCACTTTGTTAATATTTCCAGTTTTGAGTTTCTTGAAGTTTTGATTGATGAATTTAATGTTTTATGCTTTATATATGCTTGGTTGATTGTTTATTGTTGATATTGTGAATAGTTTGGTTATAGTTTTCATTTTCTTTTGCAATTTCCTATGTTTTGGTTTCATACCCGCCAAGTGTTTGTGAAAATGCCACTTGGTAATTTTGAGTAGATTTTCACACCTTGGTTTGGGATATGAGTTCCTAGAATACTAGAGTCATAATGTCTGACATTTAGTGGTAATTCTTGGGTAGTTAGTTGACTCTTGTTTCCATTGAAGCTAGCTTTTTACCAATTAATTTGGTAAGTTAGCTAGGACTTATGGATCAAGGTCAATTATGCTTGCTTGACCTACTCCTCGATGTTATGGGTTGACTAAGCGAGATTGACTCATCATAGTTGCCATAGTTGTGGTTATGACAATGATAGGATTCCTTGGATCCTCATTCTCAAGTCAAGGCTCTTTTATGCATACTGTTCATGCCCTGGGTCGAGTTATATGACCCGGACTGATTGATGACAAGTCGACCGACCTCTTTAGGTAAGGATCACCCAACCTCTTCTCAAAGAGCTCGGCCAAACCGCTACGAAAGCCCAAAAAGGGGCCCAAATAGAGGAACACAACCCAAGTCCAAGGGCAGCCCAGGCTTAGAAGGATAAAGGCGGTTCCCTCAAAGATAAGATGGCTTCCCTCAAAGATAAGATAAAGATAGCTATCTTATTTCCAAAAAGATCACTCCACACTATTATAAATACACTGGAGCACCCAGGTATAACTCATACTCTGATTCTACTAAAAACCTGCTTAAAGCCCATGCTAACTTAAGCATCGGAGTCTCTTGCAGGTACCACCACCCTCCGGTGACAAAGGATCAGCTGCACCCTCAAATCCAACAAGTCGGACACGTCAGCTCCGACCACCACCGCAAACCTCGTCCGAGATCGACCTATAGTTTCAGGTAAACCCTCAGAACACATACATAGCATTTTCACTAGTTTGACCTTGTTTCCTTTTAATTGCATTAATTCTAATTTTGATCGTTCCTTAGTTCTTTTATTTCTTAGTTCTTTTAATTTTTTGTCTTTAATTTCAGAACCTTTTTTCCTCGCCACCGAAAACGTGATATTTCAATTGCATACCGAGAGAGAACGACCCGAGGTTTAATCACTCTCGGTTATATTTTGTTTTTATTGGAAAATATCAAACTTTGATGTTTAGAATTTAATTTTTGGTTTGGATTATACTCACAATGGAACTATTTTATCTAATTTCCGAACCGATGCAAATCCTACACATCAGTGCACTCATCTCACCTTCCTCCTCTTATGACTCAATCCTTAGCTCCTCTTCTTCTATTTTAGGCTTTAGGTTCTCCTTTTCACCATACTTCTTAGTTGATATTCCACATTCTTCAAGGGGGGTGTCTTACACGCTTGAGCATAGTAGGGCTAGGCAGTTCATAGCTTCGGTTATGGTGGCCATGAACTCCCTTTGCATCCATTGAAATTCTTCTTGCTCTTGGAGAAAAACTTGAAAGTCTTATTTTTCTTGGGGCAAGGGTTGGAGAACTTCTCATTTAGGTGTAAAAGAAGGTTCATGGTTGGGAAAAAGGTTGTATAGTTGGAAGGTGTGTTTTGTGGGTGAGTGAATTGAGGTGGTGTGTAAGGAGGTGATGGTTTATATGGTTGGTGGCAAGGTGTGTAAACATTAGAACTCCATGGGGGTAAAGGGTGTGGTGTTTGAAGGTTTGGTGGTTGAGGATTGTGTAGGAGGTATCGTTCATATCTTTGGGTTTGGTATGCACATTGGAGAGAGTTTAGCTCGTTGTAGCAAGGAAGAGGTGGTTGCCATGAGTGTTTCTCATACACGTATGGTTCCTCCTTCAATTGATTGTTCCACTCCATAGTGCAATCCGAAGTAGAAGTTATCATACCCTACAAAATGATCACAACCAAACTCCAAGCAACAAGGGTGATAACTCATAGAAAAAGTAGAAAATAAAAGCAAAAGACATCAACAAACAAGAAAAACAAACACCTAAGTATTAACAAAAATGACCAAACAACCAAAAAAGTAATCTATTTACACTGTTGACATATTTACAACAACCAAAAACATGACACCAATTGCATTTCCCTGCAACGGCGCCAAAAAGTTGATAAGTAGGATTTGTGCTGGTCTAGAATTTCACAATATAGAATCTCTTCGTTGCAAGTATAACTTAGACCGACAAGCAATCCCCACCATCAAAGTTTAAATTCAAATAAAAATTAACCGAGAGTAATTCAACCTCGGGTCGTTCTCCCTCGGGCAATGCAATTAAGATGTCACACTCTTGGTTGTGAGGAAAAGGGGAATTTTGAAGTATAGAACAAAAGATTGAATAACTAAGAAATAAAAGAACTAAGAAATTATCAAAAAGGGCAATTAATGCAAGTGAAAAGGATGATAAGGTCAAAACTAGTGAAAATGCTATAAATGCATAAAAGTGCCTTGACTAGGGAATGAGAATTAAGGAATCATATCATTGTTATAACCACAACTATGACAACTATGATGAGTCAATCACACTTCATCAACCCCTAACATCGAGGAGTACGTCAAGCAAGCATAATTGACGTTAATCCATTAGTCCTAGCTAACTTACTATTTTCTTAGTAAAAAGCTAGCGTCAATGGAAACAAGAGCCAACTAACTACCCAAGAATTACCACTAAATGTCGGACATTATAACTCTAGTATCCTAGGGACTCATTTCCCAAACCAAGGTGTGAAAAGCTACTCAAAATTACCAAGTGGCATTTTCACAAACACTTGGTGGGCATAAAACCAAAATATAAGAAATTGCAAAAGAAAATAAAAGCTATAATCAAACTATTCACAAAATTAATAATAAACATGCAATCAAGCAAATATAAACCATAAAACACTAAATTCATTAACCAAAACTTCAAGAAACCAAAATTGCATATATTAACAAAGTAAGTTGAACCATGAGAAAATGTAACAAAAGTAGTGAAATTAAAGAGGAAATTAAAGAGTACTTACAATGAGATAAGCAAAACCCAAGATCAAACTTGAAACTATAAAATGCTACAATGGAAATTTAGAAAAACCTAAGAGAGAAATTCTAATCTACTCTACTCCTACTCCTACTATGCTTTCTACCCTAAAAATGAGCTCTCAAGTGTGTTCCCTAATATGAAATGATCTTCCTTCATATAGCACTCAAACCAGCTTCAGCACACTCAAAATTGGGCCAAGAAAGCCCCAAAATCGCGAGCTACATGTTTCATTAACGAAGTCACGCACTGGGACCTGTTCGTACGCACAAGAGGTTGTGCATACGCACACTTGCTGATTCTGCTCTTGTGCGTATGCACACTTGCTGTGTGCTTCTCCTTTGTTGTCTTCATGTGTTCTCCCTTCTTGCATGCTTCCTTCCACTTTTGCCTAGCCATTCTTGCCTATTGGACCTGAAATCACTTGCAAAACATATCACGGCATCGAATGGAATATAAGTGGGATTGAAATGATCAATTTAGGCACAAAAATGCATGTTTTCATATTTAGGTCCAAATTAGGGAGAAATCACAAAGGTATTCTATTTTAATGATTAAGTGTGAGTCTATGTGATAAAATCCGTCCAATTTAAGCCAAAATTTACCATTAAATATGGACTCATCAAGATGCTACCGGAATTTTTCAAAAAGTTTGAAAGAGTTTTGGTTACAATTTCAAAAATGAGTCTGGTTTAAATAAATTATCAAAATAGATAAATCTTGAATACTTTTATGAATTTTAAAGAGAGTCGTATTTTCATGATTTGGTTGAATTATGATTTTAACTAATTTGATTTTTAATAATAATGAAAAGAGATTTGATTAACTAGCTAAAGAATTTATCATAGTAATTTAAGTATAAATTCGAGGGTTTAGGAATGAGTGAGTTGGAAGGTTATGCTTGAAGTTGAAATGTGATTAGTGACAATTGGTTTTAATTGAGGTTTGATGATGATTTCGAGATTGAGAAAGATGATAATGATTGAGTTTGATCGAGGTCTGGTAATGACTAACGATGATTTTGAGTAGGCTTCATTTTGATTGATTGTGAATGAGTGGATTAAAGTAGTTTGGGGTTGTTTTGTTGAGTTAGAATCTGTTTTGGCTTATGAACTTTTGGAAAAGCTTTACGAAAAATCTTACTTCAAAATGGCCGTAAAGAAACTCTTGTAATTTACAAATCCGGCAGCTGAATAATTTAAAGGACAAGAAGAACCAAAGAAATGCGTGACGGATTTCTACCCCATAACTTACCCAACTCAAATCGAAAATCGGGTATAAATACAACATACACACTCAAGCTTTCATCCAACACTCCACTCAATCTATCTCTTTTCATTTACATGGTCTATCAGAATATATAACTCAGGAATTCAACATTAAAACTCAGTTTTTCAACAAGCATCACATCATCAACATCAGGAGCCACCCTCAACGTCACCACCGCAAACATGAGGGATCTCTCAGTTGTCAAACACAGACAAGATAGTGCAAAGCATGCACAATTAGAGGGTACAGGTAGAGCAATTAGGTCAATTAGCAGATAGATGCAATTACTCAAGTAGGCAAACCCACAAACAAGATTCACACCAAACAATACACACAAATATTAAATGATATGCATGCTTGCCCTATGGCTAATGAGCTCATCTATCGGTTATATAGCCAACCCTACATGTCATGGTAGCCAACCATTGCACAGTCCTTGCGTGTGTGAATCTCCACCAAGCTCAAAATTCATGTTCATATATCAAATACATTGGGGGTACCATCCAAAAAAGGTCTAAGTGTCTGCCCACATCTTGTGATGGAGGGTTAATAGAAACTCAAATCTCAACTTGGAGCAAGTGGAGCCGACCCACTCTATCTACCCAGAGAAATTCGGGAATCAGATAAAGTTTTAAAATTAGATACCATTCTCAACCAGGAGCAAGTGGGGGAGAACTACTGCATCTACCCTAGGAGTCTCAAACCAAACTCAGAGCAAGTGGATCAATGCCACTGCATCTACCCAGGTAGGTATCAATATCAATATATATATATATATATATATATATATATATATATATATATATATATATATATATTAATCAGAATGATAATGAAATTGATATTGATAATGATTCTGATTAATATATATATAAAATTGATATTGATACCTGCCTGGGTAGATGCAGTGGCATTGATCCACTTGCTCTGAGTTTGGTTTGAGACTCCCAGGGTAGATGCAGTAGTTCTCCCCTACTTGCTCCTGGTTGAGAATGGTATGTGATTTTAAAACTTTATCTTATTCCCAAATTTCCCTGCGTATATGCAGTGGGTCGGCTCCACTTGCTCCAGGTTGAGATTTGAGTTTCTGTTGACCCTCCGTCACAAGATGTGGCCAGACACTCAGACCTTTCTAGATGGTTTCGCTTATGCATTTGATATATGAACATGAATTTTGAGCTTGGGGATGCGTGCACGAGGGATTGTCCAATGGTTAGATACCAGGACATATCGGGTTGGCTATATAACCGACAAATGAGCTCATTAGCCATAGAGCAGGCATGCATCATTCGCATTTGGGTGTCAATCTTTTTTGTGGGTTTGCCTAATTGAGTAATTACATCTATTTGCTAATTTACCTAATTGCTTTACCTGTACCCTCTAATTGTGTATGCTTTGCACTGTCTTGTCTGTGTTTAACAACTAAGAGATCTATCATGCTGGTGGTGGTGATGCTGAAGGTTGTTCCTGATGTTGATGATGGGATGTGTGTTGGAAAATTGAGTTCTAATGCTGAATTACTGAGTTATAAGCTAATAGACTGTGAAAATGGAAAGAGATAGGCTGAGTGGAGTGTTGAATAAAAGTTTGAGTGTGTATGTTGTAGTTATACCCAATTTTGGATTTGAGTGGGGTAAGTTATGGGGTAGAAACCCTCAAGCATGTCTTTGGTTTTTCTTGTCCTTTAAACTATTCACCTGTTGGATTTGTAAATTACAAGAGTTTCTTTTCGACCTTTTTTAAGTAAGCTTTTCCAAATGTTATTTCAAGGGTAAACTATTTTTATAATGAAAATTATTCTATATGCAAGTATTTCTTTGGTTTGATGGTATTCCCATCCCTATTGAGAACCTGCAAGGATGATATTTCACCCCCTACAGAATATCTTTTTCAGGGACAGGTTCAAGAAGCTTTGGCGCGAAACCGTGACCGACCTACAAGCTATATATATATATATATGTTGTATTTTCAATTTGTTGGTTTAGTTAAGGTTTTATCCCTCGTCAGTTGTCATTTTGAGATTTTAGAGGGGTAGGACTTGTAATTGAGAAGTTTTGAATTAGTTTATGTATTTATTATTATATGGATATAATTGTGTGATTAAGTAAATTAAAGTAAAGACTTTTCGATTTTGTTACTAAGGATTTGGTTTATATTTGTGAAGGCTGAATATTAAATAAATATAGTATAAAAATTAAAGGATTAGAGGTAACTAATGCTTGAACTTTTAGTACGATCATGATTTGTTAAAAGTAAGGGTGTTACATCCCAGTTGGGTTTGGGTCTATGTTACTAGTGTGGGGTGCTAGGGCATATCTCCAGAGATTGTCCACACAGGAAGAATTAGGATGCCTGTCGATCCTAACAACAAGGTCAAGTTTGGCTATGACAGCAAATGATGCTATTAGATTTGAATCCCTGATCCAAGAAACTTGTGAAATTGGTAATAGAACTTTAATTGCATTATACGATACTAGAGCATCGTATGCATTCATATCATTTGACAGAGTTGAAGACTTAGGGCTGAAATTGGCAGATTTACTTTATGACTTACATATGCATACACCAGCTTCTCAGGTTGTGATAATTAGATTGTTGGTGCACGAAATTGTGATCATCAACAATGGCGCCAATAAACTTGGTAGCGCTCTCAAACGTGAATCACACTTAGTCACAACTCTGCACAACTAACCAGCAAGTGCACTGGGTCGTCCAAGTAATACCTTACATGAGTAAGGGTTGATCCCACGGAGATTGTTGGTATGAAGCAAGCTATGGTCATCTTGTAAATCTCAGTTAGGCGGATAATAAATGTTATGGAGTTTTTGAATAGCAAAATAAAGCAGAAAATAAAGATAGAGTTACTCATGTAATTCAATGGTGGGAATTTCAGATAAGTGTATGGAGATGCTTGTCCCTGTTGGATCGCTGCTTTCCTACTGCCTTCCTTCAATCCTTCTTATTCCTTTCCATGGCAAGCTGTACATAGGGCATCACCGTTGTCAATGGCTACATCCCATCCTCTCAGTGAAAAAGGTCCAAATGCTCTGTCACAGCACGACTAATCATCTGTCGGTTCTCGATCATGTTGGAATAGAATCCCTTGATTCTTTTGCGTTTGTCATTACGCCCAACAATCGTGAGTTTGATGCTCGTCACAGTCATTCAATCCCGAAATCCTACTCGGAATACCACAGACAAGGTTAGACTTTCCGGATTCCCATGAATACCGCCATCAATTCTAGCTTATACCACGAAGATTCTGATTAAGGAATCCAAGAGATATGCGCCCGGTCTGAGGTAGAACGGAAGTGGTTGTCAGTCACGCGTTCATAGGTGAGAATGATGATGAGTGTCATGGATCATCACATTCATCATGTTGAAATACAACAAATATCTTAGAACATGAATAGCTAAATTGAATAGAAAATAGTAGTAATTGCATTAAAACTTGAGGTACAGCAGAGCTCCACACCCTTAATCTATGGTGTGTAGAAACTCCACCCTTGAAAATACATAAGTGATGAAGGTTCAGGCATGGCCGAATGGCCAGCCCCCCCATGAATGATCAATAGTCTCCTAAGATTAATAATGGAATAAAACCGAGACCAAGGATGTCTAATACAATAGTAAAACGTCCTATTTATACTAGACTAGCTACTAGGGTTTACAGAAGTAAGTAATTGATGTAGAAATCCACTTCCGGGGCCTACTTGGTGTGTGCTTGGGCTGAGCTTGAGCTTTACACGTGCAGAGGCTTCTTTTGGAGTTGAACGCCAAGTTGTAACGTATTTTTGGCGTTCAACTCTGGTTCGTGACGTGTTTCTAGCGTTTGACTCCAGAATGCAGCATGAAACTGGCGTTGAGCACCAGTTTACGTCGTCTAATTACGAATGAAATATGGACTATTATATATTGCTGGAAAGCTCTCAATGTCTACTTTCCAACGCCATTGAGAGCACGCCATTTGGAGTTCTGTAGCTCCAGAAAATCTATTTCGAGTGCAGGGAGGTCAAATTCCAACAGCATCAACAGTCCTTTGTCAGCCTCCTTATCAGAGTTTTTCTCAGGTCCCTCAATTTCAGTCAGAAATTACCTAAAATCACAGAAAAATACATAAACACATAGTAAAGTCCAAAAATGTAAATTTAGCATAAAAACTAATGAAAATATCCCTAAAAGTAGCTAGATCCTACTAAAACCTACCTAAAAATAATGCCAAAAAGCGTATAAATTATCCGCTCATCACAACACCAAACTTAAATTGTTGCTTATCCCCAAGCAACTGAAAATCAATTAGGATAAAAAGAAGAGAATGTACTATAAATTCCAAAATATCAATGAATATTAATTCTAATTAGATGAGCGGGACTTGTAGCTTTTTGCTTCTGAATAGTTTTGGCATCTCACTTTCTCCTTTGAAGTTTAGAATGATTGGCATCTATAGGAACTTAGAATTTCAGATAGTGTTATTGATTCTCCTAGTTAAGTATGTTGATTCTTGAACACAACTACTTTTATGAGTCTTGGCCGTGGCCCTAAGCATTTTGTTTTCTAGTATTACCACCGGATACATAAATGCCACAGACACATAACTGGGTGAACCTTTTCAGATTGTGACTCAGCTTTGCTAAAGTCCCCAGTTAGATGTGTCTAGAGCTCTTAAGCACACTCTTTTTGCTTTGGATCACGACTTTAACCACTTAGTCTCAAGCTTTTCACTTGGACCTACATGCCACAAGCACATGGTTAGGGACAGCTTGATTTAGCCGCTTAGGCCTGGATTTTATTTCCTTGGGCCCTCCTATCCATTGATGCTCAAAGCCTTGGATCCTTTTTACCCTTGCCTTTTGGTTTTAAGGGCTATTGGCTTTTTCTGCTTACTTTTTTTGCAAGCTTTTGCTTTTTCACTACTTTTTCTTGCTTCAAGAATCAATTTTCATGATTTTTCAGATTGTCAATCACATTATCTTTGTTCATCATTCTTTCAAGAGCCAATAATTTTAACATTCATAAACAACAAGATAAAAAATATGCACTGTTCAAGCATTCATTCAGAAAACAAAAAGTATTGTCACCACATCAATATAATTAAACTAAATTTAAGGATAATTTCGAAATTCATGTACTTCTTGTTCTTTTGAATTAGAAACATTTTTCATTTAAGAGAGGTGAAGGTCTCATGGAATTATTTATAGCCTTAAGACATAGTTACTAAATACTAATGATCATGTAACAGAGACACAAATATAGATGGCATAATAAACACAAAAACCAAAAAACAGAAAAATAAGAACAAGGAATGAATCCACCTTAGTGATGGTGGCGCTTTCTTCTTGAAGAACCAATGATGACTTTGAGTTCTTCTATGTCTCTTCCTTGCCTTTGTTGCTCCTCCCTCATTGCTCTTTGATCTTCTCTGATTTCATGGAGAATGATGGAGTACTCTTGATGTTCCACCCTTAATTGATCCATATTGTAACTCAAATCTTCAAGAGAAGTGTTGAGTTGTTCCCAATAGTTGTTAGGAGGAAAGTGCATCCCTTGAGGCATCTCCGGGATTTCTTGGTGATGAGCTTCCTCATGCGTCTCTTGGGTTCCATGAGTTGGCTCTCTTGTTTGCTCCATCCTTTTCTTAGTGATGGGCTTGTCCTCCTCAATGGGGATGTCTCCTTCTATGATGACTCCAACTGAGTAACATAGATGGCAAATAAGATGAGGAAAAGCTAGCCTCGCCAAGGTAGAGGGCTTTTCGGCTATTTTGTAGAATTCAAGGGAGATGACTTCATGAACTTCTACTTCCTCTCCATTCATGATGCTATGAATCATGATGGCCCGATCCACAGTAACTTCAGATCGGTTGCTAGTGGGGATGATAGAGCGTTGGATGAACTCCAACCATCCTCTAGCCACAGGCTTGAGGTCCAGTCTTCTTAATTGAACTGGCTTGCCTTTGGAGTCTCTTTTCCATTGGGCTCCTTCAACACATATGTCCCTAAGGACTTGGTCCAACCTTTGATCAAAGTTGACCCTTCTTGTGTAGGGGTGTGCATCTCCTTGCATCATGGGCAAGTTGAATGCCAACCTCACATTTTCCGAACTAAAATCTAAGTATTTCCCCCGAACCATTGTAAGATAGTTCTTTGGACTCGGGTTCATACTTTGATCATGGTTCCTAGTGATCCATGCATTGGCATAGAACTCTTGAACCATTAAGATTCCGGCTTGTTGGATGGGATTGGTTAGAACTTCCCAACCTCTTTTTTGGATCTCATGTCGGATCTCCAGATACTCATTTTTCTTGAGCTTGAAAGGGACCTCGGGGATCACCTTCTTCTTGGCCACAACATCATAGAAGTGGTCTTGATGGGCTTTGGAGATGAATCTTTCCATCTCCCAAGACTCGGAGGTAGAAGCTTTTGTCTTCCCTTTCCCTTTTTTAGAGGTTTCTCCAGCCTTAGGTGCCATCAATGATAATGGAAAAACAAAAAGCTTATGCTTTTACCACACCAAACCTAAAATATTGCTCGCCCTCGAGCAAGAGAAGAAAGAAAACAAGAAGAAGAAGAAAAAATATGGAGGAGAGTAAGTGAGGTGTATTCAGCCAAGGTGTAGAAGAGGGGGTTGTGTTGTGTGAAAATTAAGGAGAATGGAGGGGTTTGTATAGTAAGGGGAGAGGGAGTAGGTTCGGCCATTTAAAGTGGGTTTGGGTGGGAAAGAAATTTGAATTTTGAAGGTAGGTGGGGTGTATGGGGAAGAGTGGATGGATGTGAATGGTGAAGAGGGTGATTGGGAAGAGAGATTGAGGTGATTGGTGAAAGGTTTTGGGGAAGAGTGTTTATTGGAAAGAGAGGATGATTGTTGAGAAGAGGGGAGAATATGGTAGGCGGAGATCCTGTGGGGTCCACAGATCCTGAGGTGTCAAAGATTTACATCCCTGCGCCAATTAGGCATGTAAAATGCCTTTGCATACAATTTTGGCGTTTAAACGCCGAAGTGATGCATGTTCTGGGCGTTCAACGCCCATGTGCAGCATGTTTCTAGCGTTGAACGCCAGTTCCATGCTTGTTTCTGGCGTTCAGTGCCAGCTCTCCTCAGGATGCATTCCTGGCGTTTGAATTCCAGAGTGTTGCTTGTTTCTAGCGTTCAACGCCAGATCCATGCTCTGTTCTGGCGTTGAACGCCATCCAGATGCTCCTGGACGCCAGTAAGTCCTTCCTCCAGGGTGTGATTTTTCTTCTGCTATTTTTTATTCTGTTTTTAATTTTAATATTTTTTTCGTGACTCCACATGATCATGAACCTAATAAAACATAAAAGAACAATGAAAATAAAATAAAATTAGATAAATAAAAATTGAGTTGCCTCCCAATAAGCGCTTCTTTAATGTCAATAGCTTGACAGTGGGCTCTCATGGAGCCTCACAAGTGATCAGGTCAATGTTGTAGACTCCCAACACCAAACTTAGAGTTTGAATGTGGGGATTCAATACCAAACTTAGAGTTTGGCTGTGGCCTCTCAACACCAAACTTAGAGTTTGATTGTGGGGACTTTGTTTGACTCTGTACTGAGAGAAGCTTTTCATGCTTCCTCTTCATTGTTAAAGAAGAATATCATTGAGCCTTAAATACAAGGTAGTCCCCATTCAATTGAAGGACTAATTCTCCTCTGTTAACATCTATCACAGCTCCTGCTGTGGCTAGGAAAGGTCTTCCAAGGATGATGCATTCATCCTCCTCCTTCCTAGTGTCTAAGATTATAAAATCAGCAGGGATGTAAAAGCCTTCAACCTTTACCAACACGTCCTCTACCAATCCATAAGCTTGTTTTACTAACTTTTCTGCCATTTGTAATGAGAATAAGGCAGGTTGTACCTCAATGATCCCCAACTTCTCCATTACAGAGAGTGGCATAAGATTTATGCCTGACCCTAGGTCACACAGAGCTTTCTCAAAGGTCATGGTGCCTATGGTACAGGGTATTACGAATTTGCCAGGATCTTGTCTCTTTTGAGGTAAAGTTTGCTGAACCCAGGTATCTAGTTCACTAATGAGCAAGGGAGGTTCACCTTCCCAAGTCTCATTACCAAATAACTTGGCATTCAGTTTCATGATAGCTCTTAGATATTGAGCAACTTGCTCACCAGTTACATCTTCATCCTCTTCAGAGGAAGAATAGTCTTCAGAGCTCATGAATGGCAGAAGGAGGTTTAATGGAATCTCTATGGTCTTTATATGGGCCTCAGATTCCCGTGGGTCCTCAATAGGGAACTCCTTCTCGCTTGAGAAACGTCCCATGAGGTCTTCCTCATTGAGATTCATGTCCTCTCTTTCCTCTCTAGGTTCGGCCATATTTATTATATCAATGGCCTTGCACTCTCTTTTTGGATTTTCTTCAGTATTGCTTGGGAGAGTACTAGGAAGCGTTTCAGTGATTTTCTTACTCAGCTGGCCCACTTGTACCTCCAGATTTCTGATGGAGGACCTTGTTTCATTCATGAAACTTAAAGTGGCCTTAGACAGATCAGAGACTAAATTTGCTAAGTTAGAAGTATTCTGTTCAGAATTCTCTGTCTGTTGCTGAGAAGATGATGGATAAGGCTTGATATTGCTGAGCCTATTTCTTCCACCATTATTAAAGCCTTGTTGAGGCTTTTGTTGATCCTTCCACGAGAAATTTGGATGATTTCTCCATGATGAATTATAGGTGTTTCCATAAGGTTCACCCATATAATTTACCTCTGCCATTGTAGGGTTTTCAGGATCATAAGCTTTTTCTTTAGAAGATGCCTCTTTAGTGCTGTTGGATGTATTTTGCCATCCATTCAGACTTTGAGAAATCATGTTGACTTGATGAGTCAATGGTGGACGAAATTGTGATCATCAATAATGGCTCCAAAGACTTGGTGCTCTCAAACATAAATCACTCTTTGTCACAACTCTGCACAACTAACCAGCAAGTGTACTGGGTCATCCAAGTAATACCTTACGTGAGTAAGGGTCGATCCCACAGAGATTGTTGGTATGAAGCAAGCTATGGTCATCTTGTAAATCTCAGTCAGGCAGATTCAACTATATTAAGATATTATTGGATTTTTGAATAATAATAATAAATTTAAACAGAAAATAAAGATAGAATTACTCATGTAATTCAATGATGGGAATTTCAGATAAGTGTATGGAGGTGCTGTGTTCCTTTCGAATCTCTGCTTTCCTACTGCTTTTATCCAATCTTTGTCACTCCTTTCCATGGCAAGCTGTATGTAGGGCATCACCGTTGTCAATGGCTACATCCCATCCTCTCAGTGAAAAAAGTCCAAATGCTCTGTCACAGCACGGCTAATCATCTGTCGGTTCTCGATCATGTTGGAATAGAATCCCTTGATTCTTTTGCCTTTGTCATCACGCCCAACAATCGCGAGTTTGAAGCTCGTCACAGTCATTCAATCCCGGAATCCTACTCGGAATACCACAGACAAGGTTAGACTTTCCGGATTCCCATGAATGCCGCCATCAATTCTAGCTTATACCATGAAGATTCTGATTAAGGAATCCAAGAGATATGCGCCCGGTCTGAGGTAGAACAGAAGTGGTTGTCAGTCACGCGTTCATAGGTGAGAATGATGATGAGTGTCACGGATCATCACATTCATCATGTTGAAATATAACGAATATCTTAGAACAAGAATAGCTGAATTGAATAGAAAATAGTAGTAATTGCATTAAAACTTGAGGTACAGCAGAGCTCCACACCCTTAATCTATGGTGTGTAGAAACTCCACCGTTGAAAATACATAAGTGATGAAGGTTCAGGCATGGCCAAATGGCCAGCCCCCCCCCCCCCCATGAATGATCAATAGTCTCCTAAGATGAATAATGGAATAAAACCGAGACCAAAGATGTCTAATACAATAGTAAAACATCCTATTTATACTAGACTAGCTACTAGGGTTTACAGAAGTAAGTAATTGATGTAGAAATCCACTTCCGAGGCCCACTTGGTGTGTGCTTAGGCTGAGCTTGAGCTTTACACGTGCAGAGGCTTCTTTTGGAGTTTAACGCCAAGTTGTAACATGTTTTTGGCGTTCAACTCTGGTTCGTGACGTGTTTCTGGCGTTTGACTCCAGAATGCAGCATGAAACTGGCGTTGAGATCCAGTTTATATCGTCTAATCACGAATAAAGTATCATCGATATATTGCTGGAAAGCTCTGGATGTCTACTTTCCAGCGCCGTTGAGAGCGCGCCATTTGGAGTTCTGTAGCTCTAGAAAATCCATTTCGAGTGCAGGGAGGTCAGATTCCAACAGCATCAGCAGTCCTTTGCCAGCCTCCTTATCAGAGTTTTGCTCAAGTCCCCTAATTTCAGTCAGAAATTACCTGAAATCACAGAAAAATACACAAACACATAGTAAAGTCCAGAAATGTAAATTTAGCATAAAACTAATGAAAACATCCCTAAAAGTAGCTAGATCCTACTAAAAACTACCTAAAAACAATGCCAAAAAGCGTATAAATTATCTTCTCATCAACTGTGTTGTCAACAAGTGCCTATTTAGATAGAAAAAATACAATTTGTTCATGATTTAATATGTTTGCCTTTGAATGGAATATATTTAATTATGGGTTTGGATTGGTTGTCAATGTATCATGTGTTGTTAGACTATTTTGAACATTCTATTCAGTTTATATCTGAAGGGTTAGAAAGGCCAGTAATAGCCCAGGATTATTATTTGAATTATGTGATGGTGAGTTGTAGTGAAAATGAGTGTCAAAGGTATGTTCTCTTAGCCGCTAGCTCGTCTGAGGATGAACAAAACTTATACCGAATTCTGATAATAAAAGAGTTTTCCGAGGTATTTTCTAAGGATATACTTGAATTTTCCCTTTCTCGAGAGATGGAGTTTGCAATAGAGTTAGTGTTGGGAGCACGACCAGTCTAAATCACACTGTATAGAATGTCACCGTTAGAGCTCGCAGAACTTAAGATTCAGTTGGTGGAGCTTATGAATAAGAAGTTTATCCGGCCAAGTACCTCCCCGTGGGAGCACCAGTTTTGTTAGTAAAGAAGAAGAAAGATTACAGTATGCGGCAATGTGTGGATTACAGATAGTTGAATAGGGTGACGGTGAAAAATAAGTATCCCTTGCCGAGAATTGATGATTTGATGGATCAACTGCAAGGATCCGATGTTTTCTCAAAGATTGACTTGAGGTCAGGATATCATAAGATCAGGGTAAAAGAGGAGGATGTTCCTAAGACAGCTTTCAGGACTCGGTATGGACATTACGAATACCCAATGATGTCTTTCGGGTTGACGAATGCCCTTGCCGTGTTCATGGATTATATGAATAGAATGTTTTGACCCTTCTTGGAAAAGTTTGTCGTGGTGTTTATAAATGACATCTTACTATACTCTAAGACTACAAAGGAGCATGAAGAGCATTTACGGATAGTTTTGCAAATCCTGAAGGAAAGGAAGCTCTATGCAAAGCTTTTTAACCGCAAGTTTTGGAAGAAAGAAGTGAAATTTTTAGGGTATATGGTAAGCTGAGAAGGCATTTCGGTAGATTCTACTATGGTTGAGGTAGTCATTGAATGGGGACGACCAACGTATGTTATAGAGATAAGGAGTTTCTTGGGTTTGGTTGGCTATTACGAAGGTTTATTAAGGAATTTTCGCAAATTACCTTACCTATGACCAAGTTGACTCATAAGGATATGCTATTTGTATGGACGTCCGAATGTGAAGAGAGTTTTCAGACTCTGAAGAAGATGCTAACTACAACATCAGTGCTTGTATTGCCCTGAATCCCATGAACCGTTTAAAGTTTACTATGATGCTTCGCTAAAACGTTAAGGTTGAGTTTTGATGCAACACCGAAATGTTATAGCCTATGCTTCGCGAGAGTTAAGACCGCATGAAGTGAGTTATCCAACTCACAACTTGGAGCTTGTAATAGTTGTGTTTGCACTAAAAGTGTGGAGATATTATCTTTATGGAATAAAATTCCAAGTCTTTTCCAATCACAAGAGCCTAAAGTATCTCTTTATCAGAAAGAACTCAATATACGTCAAAGGAGATGGATAGAATTGTTGAAGGACTATCACTTTGAGCCGAACTATCATTCGGGAAAGGAAAATGTAGTGGCAGACACCTTGAGTAGAAAGTTTCTAAGTGTTTCTTGGATGATGATCAAGGAATAAGAACTGTTGAGAAAGTTTGCAGATCTTATGTTGGGCGTTAAAGAGGTTGCTGGAAGCGTATGTCTGAACTAGCTGCATATTTCTAGCAACTTCAAGGTTGATATTCAGAGAGTTCAGCAAGATGATCATGAGCTGCAGAGGATTAGAC
This sequence comes from Arachis stenosperma, assembly GCF_014773155.1. Taxonomy (NCBI): domain Eukaryota; kingdom Viridiplantae; phylum Streptophyta; class Magnoliopsida; order Fabales; family Fabaceae; genus Arachis; species Arachis stenosperma. Next base: position 86,312,819 of record NC_080380.1, read on the forward strand.
AAGGAAAACAAGGAGAAGTCACCAAAGACAAAGAGGGAATTTGGAGATACAAGGGGAGGATCTATATACCAAATGTAGGAGGACTGCGACACGAGGTGTTAACAGAAGCTCACAAGAGTGGGTTCTCAATTCACTCTGGAGCTTCCAAGATGTACCAAGACTTGAAGGAGATTTTCTGGTGGCCATGACTGAAAAATGACGTAGCAAAACTTTTATTCAAATGCCTTACGTGCCAGAAAGTGAAGATAGAGCACCAAAAGCCATCTAAAAACATTGCAACCCCTTGAGATTCTACATTGGAAGTGGGAAGGTATCGCCATGGAATTTGTGTCAGACTTGCCAAGAACTAGAGAAGGATATGATGCGGTGCGGGGTGATTGTGGATTGATTGACAAACGCCGTTCATTTCTTGCCAATTTGTATGAACAATTCCTTATAGGAACTGGCGAGGCTATATATCAAGGAGATTGTGAGGTTACATAGTATGTCCACAACCATAGTATTGGATCGAAATCCCCGGTTTACTTCAAGATTTTTAGGAGCCTTTCAGAAGGTGTTCGGAACACAATTGTGTTTGAGCAAAGTGTACCATCCTCAGACGGATGGCCAGTCGGAGAAGACAATTCAAACCTTAGAGGATATGCTGAGGGCGTGTATATTAGATCAACTAGCCAGTTGGGATTATTACATGCCTTTAGCAAAGTTCGCATATAACAATAGTTACCATGCAAGCATCGGAATGGCTCCGCACGAGGCTTTGTATGGGAGAAAGTGTCAATATCTGTTGTGTTGATATGAGGCTAAAAAGTCAAGCATCTTAGGTCCCGAATTAGTGGCAGAGACGACGGAACAAATAAAAAAGATCCAAGCTAAAAAGACTATGTGTTTTTGAAAGTTACTCCTACTACGGGTGTTGGAAGGGCTATAAAGACTAAGAAGCTGAATTCCCGTTATATTGGTCCATTTCAAATATTGAAGAGGATTGGGCCAATAGCATACCAAATAGCTTTACCACCAAACTCCTCAAATTTGCATGATGTGTTCCACATCTCTCAGCTTCGAAACTAGAAAATATACCCCTAATATAACTCATGTGCTAGAAGCGAAATCAATTCAACTGAAAGAGAATTCGATGATTCAAGTTACTCCCGTTAGAATTGATGATGTTAGTGTCAAAATATTTCGTGAAAAAGGAGTTTCATTGGTAAAAGTCGCTTGAAGTCAGGCCGGAGTGAAAGAGTACACGTGGGAACTTGAGTCCGATATGAGGAAGGATTATCCTCATCTTTTTACAAGTAACTAAATTTTGAGGACAAAATTTCTTTTAAGATGAGTAGGATGTAAAATCTAAAAAAATTTACTAGTTAATTATATTTAAAACTTGAGTTAAGAATATTTGAATTGCCCAATCTAAATTAAAAATTTAAATTTTATAATTTGAAAATTTATAAATAAAATTAAATTCAAAAATTATTTAGAATGTAAAAATATAATTATTTATGAAAAATGTATACCAACGTTATAATTGATAGTACACACTTATAACTATTCAGTACTACATATGAAAAGAAAATAAAATATATAAATAGGAAAAAAAATATTTAAAATGCAAACCGAAATATATACCCTTACAATTAAGAGAATTTTCGGTTACTGATGATTAAGCTGTTAACATTTTGCACTTTGCAACTAATGAATTAATTTTAAAAATGAGAGCAGTTGGTATTTCCCTCTCCCTCAACTCTCACACCATCTCATGGATGAAAACTTTTGAGCTATAAGTACCCATCACCTTGCAGAGATCACAAATCAAACCAACCTAACATCTGAAAACCAACCAAACTCCAGACACATCTCTCTTCACCGCTGACACCTCCATAGACTCACATACCCAAAACATTTATTATATATATAAAAAATAAAACAAAATAAATTCCTACAAAAAGAGAATTAAAAAAAAAAAAACCTTAAAATTTCCCCCAAAATACCAAAACAACAAAAAATTACACACCCTGCAGATGCTATGAAGAGAAATCATAGTTCCCACCACCAAGAACGGAAATGGGTCATACCCACCACAATCACAATAACCGTTCTCTTCATCACTCTCCTCCTCACACTTTCGGTTACCCACACCAAACCATATTCAAATTCTCCCAATTTTACCCCTTTCCATGTTGACCATTCGGGTTCCGACGACGGCGAAACGGGTCTTCCTACCTTGCCAAGGTTTGCCTACCTCCTCACGGGAAGCAAAGGGGACGCGCCGAGGCTCAGGAGAGTCCTTCAGGCAGTGTACCACCCTAGGAACTACTACCTGGTCCACCTCGATCTAGAAGCTTCCGATGCGGAGAGGCTTGAGCTCGCGAAGTATGTGAAGTCAGAGAGTGTTATGAGGGTGTTTGCGAACGTTATGGTTGTTGGGAGAGCTGATTTGGTCACATACAAGGGCCCAACCATGATTGCTTCTACCCTTCATGGCGTTGCGCTGTTGCTCAAGAAGGTCAAGGACTGGGATTGGTTCATCAATCTCAGTGCCTATGATTATCCTCTCATGTCTCAGGATGGTAAGTGTAAAATTCGGAAATGTTGTCTTTTCTTGAAAAAACTTGATTTCTATATTTAGAGAAACGGTATAAATGATGAATGATGAATTGGGTATGTGTGAAAAATCTAAAAGGGCTATTGGGAATGGGAAGTCAATATTATCAAGTCGTTTAAGGTTAATAAATTTGAAGAATTTGATGCTGAGATCATGCCCATTCACCATAGGTAGTTCATTTACCATATCTAAGGATTATCATAAATTTTTTGGGTAGTTGAGACTTGTCACTCTTGTGTATTGATGAATTTATCTTCTTCATAGTTCTCATTAAGCATGCTGAAGCTTCTGGTGCCCACTCTTCATTGGTTTAAATTGTAACTACTATTTTTGGACTTTTGACTCCTTTTAAACTAACAACTAAAAGGGTATGTTGGCCGCTCAGCATGTTGTTTTACTAACCCTATTGAGATACTGACTAATTTTACTAGCATAAGTAGATGAATAGAAATTTCTTCTAATACCATATACAACAACAAACAACAATAATAGAGCTTTGTTCCACTAGGTGGGGTCAGTTATATGAATCAAACGATGTCATTGAGTTCTATCATGTATCATGTCTACAGAGAGACCGTTTACATGTAGATCTCATTTGACCATCTCATGGATGGTCTTCCTAGGTCTTCTTCTACCTTTTACCCATTGTCCATCTTCCATCTCATCCACCCTCCTGACTGGGTGCTCTGTCGGTCTTCTTCTCATATGTCCAAACCACTTGAGACGCAATTCTATCATCTTTTCCATAATAGGTGCTACTCCAACTCTCTCTTATATATTCGTTCCTTATACTATGCAATTGCGTATGACCACTCATCCATTTCAACATCATATATTAACAATAATTTCTTCTAAGGTTTTCTTGAGTTTCTCTCTACCTCTACCTATAGGACTATCCTCCATTTTATCCACTATCATAAGTAGTGCCTCCACTTGGCCTTCTCTGAATGTTTATACTGCCTACAAATGAGATTTTACCATTGTCTCTGTAATTGATGCTGCCCTAACTGTCCATCTAGCATCATCATTGCTAATCCAGTTTGGTCTGGTTGGTCTGCACATCTGTTGAAGCATCCTCGTATCTACTACATTAACATTATGTTCCAGTTGACTCTTGAAAGAATCTTGGTATGAATCAATTCTGCAGAATAATGCAGAACCAAAAGAGAAGGTAGAAAGAAATGACCATGATTGAATATTGAATGATTCTGTATTCTTGAAGAATGAGTGAAAGAAAGTTGGAATACACTACAAGCCACTTAGTCCTTATATAGCATTCTAACAGCATTACCTAAATAAGGAAAGGAAGCTAATTCTAACTAATTCTGTTACAAAACAGGTTAATAGAATTTTGAACACTAACTAACTTCCTTTTCCCTCATTCTCTCTATTATTTCTCCTCAAACATAATGTGGCTTTGGAAGCCACTTTAAGTTTGACTTCACATCGATTAAAGGCATCTACCGAAAGGGCTTTGGTAAATATATCTGCAACTTGATCAACCGAACCAATATGGATAACATTAAGTAACCTTCGATTCAGTCTTTCGCGCACAAAATGTAAATCCAACTCGAAGTGCTTTGTCCTACTGTGGAGAATTGGGTTAGCTGCTAATAAGACAGCATTCATGTTATCACAATAAAGAGTTGGAATTATTGGTAATTGAACATAGAGCTCTTGAAGTAAGTTCTGGATCCAGATTAGTTGAGAAGTCAGTTTCAGCTAATCCTCTATGTTTTGCCTCTGCTACTTCTGCTCGTAGATGCTTGTTTGCGGCTAGACCAAGTCACTAGGCTCCGAGATACACAACATGTTCACAGGTTGATCTTCGATCGGCCAAATCTGACCCCCAATCCGAATCTGAAAAAGCAAAGAGTTGTAGTTCAGTGCTGGAATGAAAATCAATCCCTGATTCAATGTGCCAGCCAAGTACCTCAATATACGTTTAACACATTTCCAGTGAGAAATTAAAGGTTGTTGCATCTATTGAACAGAATAAATAATTTCAGGTCTCGTTAAAGTGGCATATTAAAGGGAACCAAATATTGATCTATAAAGAGTGGGATTTTCAAAGAACTCATTGCCATGCTTAGTCAATTTTACACTGTTTATCATAGGTGTAGGCACCCCTTTAGTCTCGGTCATGCCAACTTTCTTAAGGTCAGAGATGTATTTGGATTATGAGAGGTGATAAGCACCAGAGGGCAATTTCTTTGCTTCTCTGCCTAAGAAATAGCTTAATTCATCAAGATCCTTTAGAGAGAAAAGGTGATGTAGTTGAGTAATAGTAGTTTGAACAGCACTTGAATCACTCCCAGTTATCAAAATATCATCTACATACACCAAGATATATATAGTAACAGCAGCATTATGTTTAACAAATAAGGAATGATGTGACCTTGTTTTCTTAAAACCAAATGTGGCTAAAGTAGAGGATAGTTTTTCGAACCATGCTCGAGGAGCTTGCCTTAATCCATACAAGGACTTGTGCAACGACAAACCTGATCATGTTTGCTTGCTGAAACCTGAAAGTTGCTTCATAAAAACCAATTCATTAAGGTCACCATTTAAAATGCATTATAAGTCGAATTGACGAATTTGCCAACCAAATTTCAATGCAATAGGTAAAACAATCCGAATGGTGGAGGGTTTAATTACAGGTGCAAAAATCTGGTCAAAATCCACTCCTTCTACCTGATGATTACCTTTAGCAACTAATCGGGCCTTATATTTAGCAATAGCACCATTTGGATGTCTCTTGATTGTGAAAATCCATCTACACCCAATTACTTTGGCATCTGTTGGAGGAAAAACTATAGACCATGTTTATTGTTGTGACGAGCATTCAACTCTTCTTGCATAGCTCTATGCCATTGAGGTGTTTGTAAAGCTTGGGTGATAGGTGTAGGAATGTGTTGTATGAGGTCAATGTTAGGTGTTGTACTGGCAATAAGAGCTTTAGGCTTAGAGATGCTGGTTTTAGATCTTGTTTGCATGGGGTGATGGTTCTTGGTGACACGGGTAGGTGGAGCGGCGCCAAATTGTATGCTGTTAGAATGTGATGTGAGGGTGAGAATTAGTGATGGTGTTTAAAGGGACAGGACTTCAAGGGGAAGAGTCTGGTTGAGCATCAGAATCTGTGTTTGAAAGGAGATGTATTTATGGTAGTGTGGTCAGAAATATTAGATGAGGCTTGTGGAATATGTGTGGGTTATGTGGTTGGAGGAGTTTGGGGTAATTCAACATTATAAGGTGCAGAGGTATTTAAGTATAGGAATTGGGAGGATCAGTAGGACAGAGGGTAGAATAAGGAAACTTAGTCTCATCAAATTTAACATGGCGAGTGATGATGATTTTGCCAGATTTGGTAAGACATTTGTAGCCTTTGTGGTTTGGTGCATACCCAAGGAAAACTCATAATTCTGATTTGAAATCAAATTTGTCTTGAGCGTAAGGTTTGAGCCATGGGTAGCAAGCACAACCACATACTCTTAGAAATGAGTAATTTCATTTGTGATGATGAAGTTTTTCATAAGGAGAGGTATTTTGAGTTGTCAGGGAAGGCAAACGGTTAATGATAAATGTGGCTGAAAGGAAGGCATCATCCCAATGGATTAAGGGAAGAGAAGCCTTAGCCAACATAGCAAGGCCAGTTTCAGTGACATGGCGATGCTTCCTCTCAACACGTCCATTTTGTTGATGTGTATATGTACACGGAAATTTGTGAGTGATTCCATTCTCTACAAGGTATTGAGTGAATGACTTGGAGAGATACTCCCTTTGATGGTCAGTTTGGAAAGCTTTAATTTTGGTCCTGTATGCTTTTCAATCATAGCTTTAAATTATAAGAATGCATTAAGGTTTGAGATTTGGAATGTAAAAGATAGATGCAAGTGTAACGGGTATAAGCATCAACAAACAAAACATAATAATTAAAGCCATGATATGATGTAATTGGAGCTGGTCCCCATAGATCAGAATACATCATATCAAGAGGAGCATGAAAGTTAAAGGAATCAAGATTAAAAGTCAAGTGGTGCATCTTAGCCATATAACAAACCTCACATACACTTTCTTTATTGATGTTAGATGGTAAGTTGACATTACAAGTTTTTAGCAGATTGAACTACTTTGGGTGGACAATGCCCAAGTCTATTATGCCATAAAGTGTAAGAATCAACAAAGCCAGTGAGAACTTTAGGTGGTACATTAAGAGGATTTAAAGAAAACTGATTTGCAGAATGTGTAGGTAATCTTGTAACAGCAGCTCTATTAAACTCATAACGCCTTTCTTAGGAGTTCCTTGAAGGAGGATCTCCGTGGTGGCCTAGGATTTAACATAGCAAATATTAGCATGAAATTCAAAAAGGAATGATTGTCAGCACAAAATTTTTGAACACTTATTAGATTTTCAGCAATATCTGGAGAATGTAGAAGTTGATCTAAAAGAAATTTTTGTTCAGTTTCAAGATTTACTAAATAAGAATAACCAGAATGTGCTATGGATGTACTTGTACCATTACCTAACAGGATTTGTTCTGGCCCATTATATTTGGAGGCAGCAACGAAGTTACTTGGATCAGATGTAATATGATGACTTGTGCCTGTGTCTGGGAGCCAGGAAGGATCTGAAATCGATGATGGAGTTGCAAGATAGGCCCTAGGTGTATGGTATGAGGGGGGGGGGGGGGGTGGTGGTAGTGCCAGATTATTAGAGGCTTGTGATGGAGGCATATTTGTGGAAGGTTGCCGGAAAGTCTGATCGAATCTATGGAAGCAATTGACAAATTGATCTTGAGTCTTTATTATTGAATCTTCCACCTCTGTAGAATCTTCCCCCTCTACCTCTTCTTCCATTAGAATTTGCTCTTGATGTTGTACCAAACTGTGATGGAACCTGAATATAATTTGCTTGAAAGGATCCAAATTCTGGTTTTCGAAACCTTTCAAACATATCCTCATGAGCTAGAAAAGTGCTTCTGCTTCAATTAGAGTTATTGTTTCTGATTTGGTTAAAACAGAAGAAATGTAGAGAGCATAATCTTTGGAGAGTTCATCAGTTATGGCAGTGATGTGATCCTCTAAATACAAAGTATAACCTATGGCAGCTAAAGAATCTACAACCTTCCTGATCTTGCACAAATAATCAGCAGCAGATGTACCTCTCTTCTTGATTGATTTGAGCTGTGCTTTCAATTGTTGGACTTTGATCTTGGAGAATTTAGAAAAGTAAATCTTGAATCTTGGACCAAGCTTGGTGTGCATAATCACAATCTAGCATTCGGTTCTTGAAACTTGAATCAACAAATGAGAGCAGCCAAGTCATAATGTAGTGATCCTTAATTTTCCATTGCTTGTAATTTTCAGATTCTGTCCCTGAAGCTTTGGTTGCAGCGTCTTGAACTTTTTTCTGGAACTTTTTCTGGATTCAGATGATCTGCAAGTTCATTTGCATTTATGACATGTAGAGCCAATTGTTGCCAAGTTTTGAAAGTATCCTCATTCAATTTGTCAAGAAGAGAAGCAGTGAAGGTGTTAGAATTGTTGTTGGAGGAGGAGGATGAAACTGGAACGATCAATGCCATGGATTGTGACCCAATGCTCATGATACCATGAAAGAATCTTGGTATGAATCAATATTAAACTTAATTACTTCTATAATGGGTTAATACAAGGCATCCTGAATAGGGAATATGTTTGTGTAGTTGTATAACTGAAATTGAAGCCTTGGGAGGCTGGAGCTACTTGCTAAATCAATAGTCAACTTCCTTTGGTTTGAAAGCATGGAATTTTGACAAGATGCTATGTCCATGCTAATTTAGGTGAAGGAATCCTTCATTTCCCTCCTTTGCGGTTTGTTAATAATTTTAGGTTCTTTGTTTCTTTCTTTTAGGGTGATACTTGTTTGTCCTAGTCAGCTATGCAATAAATTTTTAATTAATTTGTTTTTATATATGGATATTAGAAAATAAATATTTTGTGCTCTCGTATGATCATTTTCACATCATAACTGTTAAGATTGTCATTTGATTCAAATCTCATTGTACGTCAGGTTTTTCTACTTCTTGCTTTCATGATTTTCGTGGCTCTTGATGAATAGATCCATGTCTGATATTTCACATATATAAATTATGTTTGTGTTTGCTGACTTATTTTCTCATATAACTTGCTTCAGATCTCTTGCATATCTTCTCATTCATACCCAGGGATCTAAACTTCATAGAGCACACTAGTAATATGGGTTGGAAAGAGTGAGCATATTATTTTATGTTTGATATTGTTTTAGTTTGTTGCTACACCTAGTCGTGTTAATTGTAAACTTTGTAGAATTGTAACGATGATTGCAGGTATCAGAGAGCAAAGCCTATAATCATAGATCCAGGGTTGTATCATTCTAAAAAATCTGGTCTCTTTTATGCTAAAGAGAAAAGATCAGTCCCAAATTCATTCAAGTTATTCACAGGTATTTATTCTCTTTGATGCATAATTTTGTCATTGTGCCTTGGAACTGAGTAGATTAATATGTCTACAAGACAATAGAGGGTTTCGTGATTAATAATCCTATTAGATGCATTGTGTTAAATCACCTTATTTAGTGCAGTTGGATGTGTTCTTTTGGCAAAAAAAAAAAAAATATCACTTTTTTGAACAACTTTTGTTTTGTTTCGTGTTTTGTGGTTTCCCCCCCCCCCCCCCCCCCCCCTCCTTTTTTTAGCTAGATGCTGATAACATATCTTATGACAAAAAATCAATTTCCATCTTTTCATAATATCAACAGTTTTAAGTTTTTGAATCACAATTTTCAGAATCTGAAACAAGGTAACAAGGGCACCTTTAGTCTAATATGTCAAACTGATCTTGAACTCTTATCGGGAATTCTTTTGATATTTATGTAACACAGATCAGCTTGATCCAGACTATCAAACAATGGCATTGAAGCATCTTGACAATTTCTTTTGTTCTTTAGATATTATCCAACAATTATATATTAGTATTTTTCAGACAGAACTTCAAATCTTTAAATGGTTGTGTAATTTTCTTGGGAAGTTTGTGATGTAGTAACGTCTACTGTTTATCTGGTAGTCACTTCTGGAAAATGTAACTGAGGTCTAGTTCTTGTTTTACGATTCTTTGTTGCATAGATCTTTTGCATAGCCATCTTTAATTCGTGGTTAAAACCTTCAGTTTTCAACTTCGGTTTACCTGTAGTAAAACAAAGTGGGAAAGAGAGATTTGGATTTTCTCTTTGATATTCCATTCATGTATGTGTTGAAACTTGAAACATCTCTTGGATATTTCAGCTAAATGTATTTTGTGTTTTACAGGCTCTGAATGGGTTATCCTAACAAAATCCTTTCTCGAGTTCTGTATTCATGGTTGGGATAACCTTCCGCGCACTCTCCTTATGTATTATACAAATTTCTTTTCGTCCCACGAAGGCTACTTCCACACTGTCATGTGCAATCACAAGGACTACCAGAACACCACCGTGAATCATGATTTGCATTATTTAAAGTGGGACAACCCGCCGAAGCAGGATCCAATGTTTTTGACGCTGGTGCATTTTGACAACATGGTCCAAAGTGGTGCACCTTTTGCTAGAAAGTTTAACAAGGATGATCCAGTTCTCGATAAAATCGATAAGGAACTCTTGAGAAGAAAAGATGGCTACTTTACTCCCGGTGGTTGGTGCATTGGCAGTGGGAAAGCTCCGTGTTCTGTTTATGGAAATCCAGTTGTAGTTAAACCAAGTATAGGCTCAAAGAGGCTTGAGAAACTAGTGGTTAAGATATTGGATTTGGAAAATTTTAGGCCGAAACAGTGCAAGTAGTATTCAAGATACATTGTCCATCTGTATAATTTTGATTAACAGCTGCTATTGAAAGCCTTTTGATATATAAATTTTACTGGTTTTTGAAGTGGACTTAACTTGCTGCACTTGTTTATTTTTATTCAATCCTTGGATTTCCTAGGAACTTTTATGCAGAAGACCTCAAGTTGATTTTTAAGTGTAATTTTGGTGGAAGGAGAAAAAAAAACAGGGATCAACAAACCGAAGTATTTGATGGGTTAGATTACAATAATAATCTCGTTTTATTTAGTTAGAAGTCAGAAGAATGAACTGCATTTCTCCTTAACCAGGATAGTATTGCTCTGCTTTTCTTCACCAAAGAATGATATTGTTTCTGCATCGGAAATGGTGATCAAATTAATTTTTTTTATTAATGGTTTTTTGTCATTATGTGCAGTATTGTTGGAAGAGAGGAAAACTGAGCCGAATGATATTTGATCAATTATCAAATGATACTAGGAGCTGAGTTTATTGTGTACAAGTGTAAATGTAACCCACATGTAGTACCAACTCTATTCTAAAACAGAATAACAAAATCTAACTGATAAGAGTAAGATTGTTGAGGTGTCAAGTAGGAAGTTAGAGGTGGTTAGAGTTGTTAGAATCTAACAAATTTGAAACCAATTTGTACTAATGTCAAACAAAATTTTACATTAACATAATTATAACTGTTGAGTTTGAGAAACAATTTAATTTATTAGTGATGACAAACATAAATATTTAGTTGGGTTGAAAGCCTAAAAATATTTTAGAGAAGTTGATCCTACCCACTAGTTCAAGTTTTTGAGACATTACCCCATACAAAAGGGAGTAGTCAGCCAATAATTGAAGAAAGGAGAGTGAATCCAAAATTCAGAGATAACCTAGCACCCTTACCACTCAAAGTTTGAAGTTTTGGAAGCAAACACCTATATTAAAGGGAGCATTCTGCCAAGATAGAATGTAATATTTGAGAGTGTTTGAATCTAGTTCTTCACATAGCTTTCAATCTACCATATTTCTTCTCCTTCATGAGGTTACATTATTTATCTTACTTTCTTAATTTATCTTTCTTTGATTTCTCTTGGTAAAAGCAATGTGTGAGGTATTTAAAAAAACTATTTGAAAAAAAAAAGACAGAGAGAGTCAACTTGGAGAGAAAAGCCATTTTATGTCAGTCTCTTTTGATGTATTTATGTTTTGTAATCATAAACTTGAGAGGTTTTTCTTGCTAAGTTGGGTGAGCAATTAGTGTCATCTAGCTAAATCAAGCTTGGTCAGAAGTTTGCTTTGTCCTGGATAGGATTAGAAAGAATCCTAGAAAATTTGTGTATGTAATCTTTGAAAACATAGTGAAAATTCTACCATAGTTATGGTGGAGACTAGATGTAGGCCACATGGCATAAGATGCTTGAACCAGGATACTTGGTTGTAGGGGTGTGCAAAAAAAACTGGTTTCACTAAACTGAATTGAAACTGAACTAAAACTGTTTTAAATAAACCAGTTTTTTAAATAAAAAACTGAACTGAAATCATAGTTTTTATGAAAACCAGTTTATTAAAAACCAGTTTATTAAAAACCAGTTTTTATGGTTCAGTTTAGTTTTAAACCAAATTAAAAATGGTTTTATTTAAACTCCAAAATTAGTTTTTACATATTCTTTTTCTCTCTCTCTCTCGCCTTCCTCTCTCTCCTCTTTCTCCCCATCTTCTCTCCCTTCTCTCTCTTTTCCCTTTCTTCCTTCTCTCTCTCTCTCTCTCTCTCTCTCTCTCCCTCCTTCTCTCTCTCTCCCCCTCCCCTCCTCTCTCTCCTTCTCCCCCTTTTCTCTCCTCTCCCTTCTCTCTCTCTCTCTTCCTTCTCTCTCTCCTTTCCCCTCTCTCTCTCTCTCTCTCTCTCCTCCTCTTTTTCCCTCTCCTCTCTTCCCCTTTGTTTCTCTCTCTCCTCTCCCCCTCCCATCTCTCTCTCTCTCTCTCTCTCTCTCTCTCTCTCCTTCCTTCTCCCTCTCTCCCCATTCCTTCCTCTCTCTCCTCCACTCTCTCTTCCTTTCTCTCTCTCTCTCTCCTTTTCCTCGCTCTCCTTTTTTCTTTCTCTCTCACCTTTCTCTCCTCTCTCTCCCCTCCCTCTTTCTTCCTCTCTCTCTCCTTCTCCTTTTTCTTCCCCTCTCTCTCTCTCTCCCCTTTTCCTCTCACTCTCTCTCCCTCTCTTTCCTTTTTCTCCTCTCTCCCTCGCTCGCCTTCCCTTCCCCCTTCTCTTGCTCTCTCTCTCTCTCTATCTCCCTTTTTCCTTAAGTATCCCCTTTTGTTTCTTTCTCTCCTCTCTCTCCTCTCTCTCTCTCTTCCCTCTCTCTGTCTTCCCCTCCTCTTTCTCCTTTTCTCCCTTCTCTCTCCCTCTCTCTCCTTTTTCCCTTTTCTCTCTTTCTCCCCTTTCTTACCTTCCTTTCTCTCTTTTTTCTTTCTCTCTCAACCTTTTTTCACTCTATATCCTTCTTCTCTTTCTCTCTCTCTCTCCTTTTTTCTCCAAAATAATAGAAAGATAGAGGGAGAGAGAAAAGAGAAAAAAGGAGAGGAGAGATAGAAAAAAGAGAGAGAGAGAGAGAAGAGGAGGAGAGAGAGAGAGAAAGAGAGAAAAAGGAGGGGGATAAAGAGTGCAAGGAGAGAGAAAGTGAAAGAGAGAGAGGGAGAGAAAGTGAGAGAGAAAAAGAGAGGGAGAGAGAGGAAGGGAGAGGAAAGGAGAGAGAGAGAGAGAGATAGAGAGGAAGAGGAATAGGGGAGAGAGAGAATGAGAGAAAGAGATAGAGAGGGAGAAAAGGGAGAGAGAAAGAAAGGGGAGGGGGAGAAAGAAGAGCAGGAGAGAGAAAGAGAAGAGGGGAAGACAGAGGGAGGTAAGGAGAGAGAGGAGGAGAGAGAAAAAAGAAGAAAGGGGGGAGAGAGAGAGGAAGACAAAGAGAAGGGAGGGGAAGAGAGATAGCAAGAGAGAAAAAGAGAGAGACAGAAAGGAGGGAGAGAGAGGAAGAGAAGAAGAGAAAGAGAGGAAGAGGGGAAGAAAAGAGAAAAAGGGAGAGAAGGGAGAGAGAGAGAGAGAGGAATAAAGAAAATGTAAAATCTAATTTTATATATGTTAAGAGAGAGGGAGAGAGAGAAGGAGAGAGAAAGAGAGAGAGAGAGAGAGAGAGAGAGAGAGAGAGAGAAAGAGAGAAGGGGGAGAGAAAGAGAGAAGGACAGAGAGAAAGACAAAGTGAGGGGAGGGAAGAAAGAAGGAAGAGAGAGAAAGGAGGGGGAGATAGGGAGAGAAGAAGAGAAAGAGGAAGAGGGAAAAGAGAGAGGGATAGAGAAGGGAGATAGAGAGAGGAGGGGGAGAGAGAGGGAGAGAAGGAGAGAGAGAGTGGGAGAGAGAGAAAGGAGGGGAGAGAGGGAGAGAAGAAGAGAGTGAGGGAAAGAAGGGAGAGAGAGAGGGAGAAAGGGAGGGAGAGAGAGGGAGCGAAAGGGAGAGAATGGGAGATAGAGAAAATGTAAAAATTAATTTTATATATGTTAAAATTTAAAACTAGTTTTAGCCTATAAACCAGTTTAAATTGGTTTTTTCAATTAAAACTGGTTTTATTTTTATGAACTGGTTTAAACTGGTACTGTATTGTAAACTGGTTTAAAACCAGTTTCTTATGTGACAAAGTAGTTTGGTTCAGTTTTTAAACCATTTAAAATGGTTTAGTGCAGTTTCAGTTCAGTTTATGAAAAAACTGAACCATGAACACCCTTACTTGGTTGTGTCCTCTTCTCTTCTATGTTTTGTTTTCGTTCATTTGTTATGAGACAAAAATAAATTGTCTCCTGCATAATCCATATTGCAGACATAGCAGAACTAAAGTTACAAAATCAATTTTACTGTACCAGTTTAAATGTATAAAAAGAGGCCATACATTCAACCTTCCTTCTCTGGGCCATTGTAAACCTTCAATTGGTATCAAGAGCTAAGGTCTCAAGCATCAAGTTTAACAACTTGGAGGAAAAATCCAAATGGGCAACATGGGAGCATACGTGGTTGCTTATACTCTTATCAAATGGCAGTCCAGCAACAGGCCACCATTTTTCAATAGCAAAAATTACACCTACTAGAAGGAAAGGATGAGGATCTTTGTACAATTCGTGGACTACAACATATAAAAGATAATTGTAAACATCCTGGATGTTTCAACAAAGACCAACACCGAAGTTGAAGTTATTCCAAAAGAAGATATTGAGAGGAATGATGAAGACAAGAAGAAAGTGGAGCACAACACTAAGGCTATCAACATGATGCACTGCACCATTAGCTTTGAGGAATATCAAAAGGTGTCAAGATGCAAAACACAAAAGGGATTTGGGATAAACTTCAAGTGACACATGAGGACTGATGCGTGAGCATCTTATACCCATTTTCTGCTTATTTTCTAGTTAAATTTAGTTAGAATTTAGTGAGTTTAGTTATATTTTAGTATTAAAATCCTCTTTGTATGATACTTTGAGTTGTTTTGGTATTTTTATGATTTCAGGTGAAATTCGGATCAATTTGGCAGAGTTTTGTGCGAGAAAGAAGGGAGAAAGTGGATGCTGTCGACCCTGACCTCTTTGTACTCCAACGAGCATAACTTGAACTACCAAGTCCAATGGACGTGGTTCTAAGGTGTTGGAAAGCCAACTTTCAGAGCTTTCAAACGAAATATAATAGTGTATACTTTTTTTTGGAATCACTGCCTTGAAGGGCGCTAAACGCCGAGCCTGGCGTTTAGTGCCCAAGAAGACAGAACCAGCACCCGAGCCATTGCCGATTCCAGTGCTAAACGCCAGAAGTGTGGGTCAACTTCACCCAAGAGAGCATCTTTAGTGGGATTTAGCTTTTAATTGTTATCTTTTATCTTATTTTAGTTATTTATATATACAAACAAAATCTTTTAGGTCTAGAATTTATTATTTTATTTTATTTTTAAATCAAAATTAGGTTAGATATAAAAGAGAAAAGAGTTAGCCCTTGGGGGCTCACTTCTCCCAGAGGGAGATCTTCTCACTTCTGCACATTCACACTTTTTAGAACCCTTGTTTTCTCTATAAGTCACGAGCTAGTAAACCTCCTTGGTTAAGGTTAGGAGTTCTATTTATTTCTATGGATTAAGACTATTGCTTTCCTATTTTAGTTAGTGTACTGATTCAATTTCAAGGATTACTTGTGTTCTTAATTTTATGAATCTAGGTAGAACAGGAGTATGACCCTTATTCTAGATGCGTTGTTGTGACCTTTGGGAGAGGTCTCTCACCTGAACACAACTTGAAAGAAAATTTCTCCTAAATTGCTAATTACTTTAACTAATCTGGATATGTGACATATAATCCGTTTAGCTTTGGGTAATTAGGGTTTTTGTGACCATAAACTAGATTTGAACTTAACCCTCTAGTCGGAATCAAGTAACTAAGGGATTGACAGTTGATGAAGATTAGAAGAGACTAAATCACTAAAGGATTAGGATTTAGTCAATTATAGTTTGCCATGAAATGAATCTTGCATGATTAAAATAGTTGGTAAGAAACCTTAATCCGAAAAAATAAATATCTCCAATACCTTAACTGTTTCACTCATTAATTTCTACACCAAACTCATTATTTGCTTTCTTTCTTATTGATTTATTTTTTAATGCTTTTGAAAACCACCAAACCATCTTTTCTGTCT